>NC_092334.1:39085000-39387500 GCF_046630445.1 Rutidosis leptorrhynchoides | reverse complement strand
TCTAAATATTTCGGGATGAGAATACATGCATTTTATGATTTACGTTATGGACACAAGTGATTAAAAATATATATTCTACGTTGAGTTGTACCACTGGCATACTTCCCTGTAACTTGGTAACTACTATTTACATGAGGTATTGTAAACGCGAATCCTGTTGATAGATCTATCGGGCCTGACAACCCCAACCGGACTGGACAACCAGTATTCAATGGTTGCACAGTACTTCGTTTCGGTGACTACACTTGGTACGGTGTAGTAAGATTTCATAATAAAGGGAATATGCGACGTTGATTAAATGTTAAGTATGGTTATCAAGTGCTCAACAACTTAGAATATTTTTATTAGAACGTTTATATATGAAATCTTGTGGTCTATATTTATAACGCTGCCGGCATTAAACCTATATCTCACCAACTTTATGTTGACGTTTTAAGCATGTTTATTCTCAGGTGATAACTAAAAGCTTCCGCTGCAACATGTTGAATTTAAGTAAGATCTTGAGTATGCATATTTGTGTCAAAAATAAAACTGCATATCGAAGGATTTGTAATGTAAAATATGTTGGAAGTCGTATTGTTATTATCACATGTAAAGTTTGTAAGTCTAAGATTATCGCTAAACGATAATCATTATTAAGTTGTTTAAACCTTGTATTTGTAATAAAAGCTATGGTTTGTATTGTAAAAACGAATGCAGTTTTTGAAAAATGTCGCATATAGAGGTCAATACCTCGCGATGAAATCATATGTTATTGTATTCGTCCTTATGGTTAAGGTCGGGTTATGACAACAGGTCATGAAATAAATAAATAATTCGGTTTTACATGATGGCTATTGGATGATTGTTTTCCGGCTACAAATAGTGGCAACAAGTTTAGAGGTTTCGATGATGTTTGATGATGGTTTTTAATGATTGTTATGGTGATTGAGGAAGAGAATTTAGATGGTCCTTATTGGTGAATATATTTGTAGGTTCGGTTAGCAACAACTTAGCAATACAGTTGTTGTTCAAACAGGAAATAAAGAAGAAAACAAATATGGAAGAAATTTTGATACAGCAGCCTTACTTTATGGTTATGGTGTTGGGTTTAAAATGAAGCTTTAACAAAGAAGAAATAGAGAGGAAAATTTGAATAGATTGTGGTTGTTGTTCGATGCTTAACACAGGAAACAAAGGTGGTTGTTTTGAGTTTCACTAATAATAGAAGATGGTGGGTTTTCATTGAATTCTTGTGTGTATATATACAAGAGATATGTACTGTCGAAAAACTGAGACGAATAGAAGTTAGATGATGGTTCCTTATGGTTATCATGGTGACCGGTGAAGGTGGCGGCGAGTGGTGGTGTGAGGTGGCCGGTGAGGATGGCGGTTGAGGATAGTGAGGGAGAAGATGGTGAATGGGTAAGATATATATGCAAGTATCATATGTGTGTGTGTGTGTATATATATATATATATATATATATATATATATATATATATAAATATAAAATTACTTTAATAATTAATATTAATATTAATAATATAATAATAATTAATAAGTTTAGAATTGAAAAGGAGACATAGTACAATCACGGGAGTACAGAATTCTCTCTTGCCGACAGTTTAACTCGGATGTTATTTCGTGTCCATTGCTAAACAGTTAATGTATAAAGTTGTTCCTAAAAATCTCAAAATTTTAGATTAAATATATTTAATTATTTCAATCATTACCTGTTTGAAACCTGATCAAAAAGGTTCAATAATTATTTATTTTATGTTCCAATTTATATGTACGGAGTACTAATATTTAAACTTTAAAAGGTAAAAATATTTTTAACAAATCTAAAATCCTCGTAATCGATTTACCGTTCAACTTTTATTTCAATCCTTCATGAATACGTACAATATCTATATTAAAACTAACAAAACATCAACCGAGTGTTACCGACATTTGCCAATTAAGCTCGTAATCATTCATTTTCCATTTACTCTCTCTCTATATATAATCAGTTTTAAATAACAAGTTTTATCACATAAATATATATTATATATTTTTAAACAAATATTATTTTATATATTTTCAAGTAGTATTTATATACACATTTATATACACACACATATATATGTATCTATTTACAAATAGTTGTTCGTGAATCGTCGAGAACAGTCGAAGGTCAATTGAATATAGGAAATAGTTCAAACTTTTTGAGACTCAACCTTACAGACTTTGCTTATTGTGTCAAGAATATTAAATTGTATCGAGAGTTAGGTTAAAATTAGTCGAAATTTTCCGGGTCGTGACAGTACCTACCCGTTAAAGAAATTTCGTCCCGAAATTTGATCGAGGTCGTCATGGCTAACAATAAAAATGTTTTTATGACGATTAGGAGTTGAAAAAATAGGGTTTTATCATTATTGATTAATATAGATAAAATGACTCGATCATGTGAAGCGTACGAGTGAAGCTATCACAAAAGAGCGAAATGATAAAATTAAGGTTTGTCTTAACTTTTGACGTAGTCACGGTTGATTTCCGGAATTCATGGAATTTAAAGAAATCTTCTAATCAGAAAGAAAATGAAATTGCACGATTTATTAGCAAACTGTCAGAATTACGGAAGAACAGAAATATCAAGGAAATATTTACGTGATATGCTTAGAGATTAAGTAGAATGAAAGAGTTATGTAACATGACACATGATGAAGTTATGATCCGTGAATCATCATGTTCCAATAGAACTTTCAGCATGACTTACTGTAATATAATCACGTTGGCCAAGCGCCTTATGAAATGTCCCGTTCTTATTGATTAAAAATGTTCCATATTAATTGATTTCGTTGCGAGGTTTTGACCTCTATATGAGACGTTTTTCAAAGACTGCATTCATTTTAAAACAAACCATAACCTTTATTTCATCAATAAAGGTTTAAAAAGCTTTACGTAGATTATCAAATAATGATAATCTAAAATATCCTGTTTACACACGACCATTACATAATGGTTTACAATACAAATATGTTACAACAAAATAAGTTTCTTGAATGCAGTTTTTACACAATATCATACAAGCATGGACTCCAAATCTCGTCCTTATTTAAGTATGCGACAGCGGAAGCTCTTAATAATCACCTGAGAATAAACATGCTTAAAACGTCAACAAAAATGTTGGTGAGTTATAGGTTTAACCTATATATATCAAATCATAATAATAGACCACAAGATTTCATATTTCAATACACATCCCATACATAGAGATAAAAATCATTCATATGGTGAACACCTGGTAACCGACATTAACAAGATGCATATATAAGAATATCCCCATCATTCCGGGACACCCTTCGGATATGATATAAATTTTGAAGTACTAAAGCATCCGGTACTTTGGATGGGGTTTGTTAGGACCAATAGATCTATCTTTAGGATTCGCGTCAATTAGGGTGTCTGTTCCCTAATTCTTAGATTACCAGACTTAATAAAAAGGGGCATATTCGATTTCGATAATTCAACCATAGAATGTAGTTTCACGTACTTGTGTCTATTTTGTAAATCATTTATAAAACCTGCATGTATTCTCATCCCAAAATATTAGATTTTAAAAGTGGGACTATAACTCACTTTCACAGATTTTTACTTTGTCGGGAAGTAAGACTTGGCCACTGGTTGATTCACGAACCTATAACAATATATACATATATATCAAAGTATGTTCATAATATATTTACAACACTTTTAATATATTTTGATGTTTTAAGTTTATTAAGTCAGCTGTCCTCGTTAGTAACCTACAACTAGTTGTCCACAGTTAGATGTACAGAAATAAATCAATAAATATTATCTTGAATCAATCCACGACCCAGTGTATACGTATCTCAGTATTGATCACAACTCAAACTATATATATTTTGGAATCAACCTCAACCCTGTATAGCTAACTCCAACATTCACATATAGAGTGTCTATGGTTGTTCCGAAATATATATAGATGTGTCGACATGATAGGTCGAAATATTGTATACGTGTCTATGGTATCTCAAGATTACATAATATACAATACAAGTTGATTAAGTTATGGTTGGAATAGATTTGTTACCAATTTTCACGTAGCTAAAATGAGAAAAATTATCCAATCTTGTTTTACCCATAACTTCTTCATTTTAAATCCGTTTTGAGTTAATCAAATTGCTATGGTTTCATATTGAACTCTATTTTATGAATCTAAACAGAAAAATTATAGGTTTATACTCGGAAAAATAAGTTACAAGTCGTTTTTGTAAAGGTAGTCATTTCAGTCGAAAGAACGACGTCTAGATGACCATTTTAGAAAACATACTTCCACTTTGAGTTTAACCATAATTTTTGGATATAGTTTCATCTTCATAATAAAAATCATTTTCTCAGAATAACAACTTTTAAATCAAAGTTTATCATAGTTTTTAATTAACCAACCCAAAACAGCCCGCGGTGTTACTACGACGGCGTAAATCCGGTTTTACGGTGTTTTTCGTGTTTCCAGGTTTTAAATCATTAAGTTAGCATATCATATAGATATAGAACATGTGTTTAGTTGATTTTAAAAGTCAAGTTAGAAGGATTAACTTTTGTTTGTGAACAAGTTTAGAATTAACTAAACTATGTTCTAGTGATTACATGTTTAAACCTTCGAATAAGATAGCTTTATATGTACGAATCGAATGATGTTATGAACATCATTACTACCTTAAGTTCCTTGGATAAACCTACTGGAAAAGAGAAAAATGGATCTAGCTTCAATGGATCCTTGGATGGCTCGAAGTTCTTGAAGCAGAATCATGACACGAAAACAAGTTCAAGTAAGATCATCACTTGAAATAAGATTGTTATAGTTATAGAAATTGAACCAAAGTTTGAATATGATTATTACCTTGTATTAGAATGATAACCTACTGTAAGAAACAAAGATTTCTTGAGGTTGGATGATCACCTTACAAGATTGGAAGTGAGCTAGCAAACTTGAAAGTATTCTTGATTTTATGAAACTAGAACTTTTGGAATTTATGAAGAACACTTAGAACTTGAAGATAGAACTTGAGAGAGATCAATTAGATGAATAAAATTGAAGAATGAAAGTGTTTTTAGGTGTTTTTGGTCGTTGGTGTATGGATTAGATATAAAGGATATGTAATTTTGTTTTCATGTAAATAAGTCATGAATGATTACTCATATTTTTGTAATTTTATGAGATATTTCATGCTAGTTGCCAAATGATGGTTCCCACATGTGTTAGGTGACTCACATGGGCTGCTAAGAGCTGATCATTGGAGTGTATATACCAATAGTACATACATCTAAAAGCTGTGTATTGTACGAGTACGAATACGGGTGCATACGAGTAGAATTGTTGATGAAACTGAACGAGGATGTAATTGTAAGCATTTTTGTTAAGTAGAAGTATTTTGATAAGTGTATTGAAGTCTTTCAAAAGTGTATAATACATATTAAAACACTACATGTATATACATTTTAACTGAGTCGTTAAGTCATCGTTAGTCGTTACATGTAAGTGTTGTTTTGAAACCTTTAGCTTAACGATCTTGTTAAATATTGTTAACCCAATGTTTATAATATCAAATGAGATTTTAAATTATTATATTATCATGATATTATCATGTATGAATATCTCTTAATATGATATATATACATTAAATGTCTTTACAACGATAATCGTTACATATATGTCTCGTTTAAAAATCATTAAGTTAGTAGTCTTGTTTTTACATATGTAGTTCATTGTTAATATACTTAATGATATGTTTACTTATCATAGTATCATTTTAACTATATATATATCCATATATATGTCATCATATAGTTTTTACAAGTTTTAACGTTCGTGAATCACCGGTCAACTTGGGTGGTCAATTGTCTATATGAAACATATTTCAATTAATCAAGTCTTAACAAGTTTGATTGCTTAACATATTGGAAACATTTAATCATGTAAATATCAATCTCAATTAATATATATAAACATGGAAAATTTCGGGTCACTACAGTACCTACCCGTTAAATAAATTTCGTCCCGAAATTTTAAGCTGTTGAAGGTGTTGACGAATCTTCTGGAAATAGATGCGGGTATTTCTTCTTCATCTGATCTTCATGCTCCCAGGTGAACTCGGGTCCTCTACGAGCATTCCATCGAACCTTGACAATTGGTATCTTGTTTTGCTTAAGTCTTTTAACCTCACGATCCATTATTTCGACGGGTTCTTCGATGAATTGAAGTTTTTCATTGATTTGGATTTCATTTAACGGAATAGTGAGATCTTCTTTAGCAAAACATTTCTTCAAATTCGAGACGTGGAAAGTGTTATGTACAGCCGCGAGTTGTTGAGGTAACTCTAGTCGGTAAGCTACTGGTCCGACACGATCAATAATCTTAAATGGTCCAATATACCTTGGATTTAATTTCCCTCGTTTACCAAATCGAACAACGCCTTTCCAAGGTGCAACTTTAAGCATGACCATCTCTCCAATTTCAAATTCTATATCTTTTGTTTTAATGTCAGCGTAGCTCTTTTGTCGACTTTGGGCGGTTTTCAACCGTTGTTGAATTTGGATGATCTTCTCGGTAGTTTCTTTTATAATCTCCGGACCCGTAATCTGTCTATCCCCCACTTCACTCCAACAAATCGGAGACCTGCAATTTCTACCATAAAGTGCTTCAAACGGCGCCATCTCAATGCTTGAATGGTAGCTGTTGTTGTAGGAAAATTCTGCTAACGGTAGATGTCGATCCCAACTGTTTCCGAAATCAATAACACATGCTCGTAGCATGTCTTCAAGCGTTTGTATCGTCCTTTCGCTCTGCCCATCAGTTTGTGGATGATAGGCAGTACTCATGTCTAGACGAGTTCCTAATGCTTGCTGTAATGTCTGCCAAAATCTTGAAATAAATCTGCCATCCCTATCAGATATAATAGAGATTGGTATTCCATGTCTGGAGATGACTTCCTTCAAATACAGTCGTGCTAACTTCTCCATCTTGTCATCTTCTCTTATTGGCAGGAAGTGTGCTGATTTGGTGAGACAATCAACTATTACCCAAATAGTATCAAAACCACTTGCAGTCCTTGGCAATTTAGTGATGAAATACATGGTAATGTTTTCCCATTTCCATTCTGGGATTTCGGGTTGTTGAAGTAGACCTGATGGTTTCTGATGCTCAGCTTTGACCTTAGAACACGTCAAACATTCTCCTACGTATTTAGCAACATCGGCTTTCATACCCGGCCACCAAAAATGTTTCTTGAGATCCTTGTACATCTTCCCCGTTCCAGGATGTATTGAGTATCTGGTTTTATGAGCTTCTCTAAGTACCATTTCTCATATCTCCAAATTTTGGTACCCAAATCCTTTCAGCCCTATACCGGGTTCCGTCTTCCTGAATATTAAGATGCTTCTCCGATCCTTTGGGTATTTCATCCTTTAAATTTCCCTCTTTTAAAACTCCTTGTTGCGCCTCCTTTATTTGAGTAGTAAGGTTATTATGAATCATTATATTCATAGATTTTACTCGAATGGGTTCTCTGTCCTTCCTGCTCAAGGCATCGGCTACCACATTTGCCTTCCCCGGGTGGTAACGAATCTCAAAGTCGTAATCATTCAATAATTCAATCCACCTACGCTGCCTCATATTCAGTTGTTTCTGATTAAATATGTGTTGAAGACTTTTGTGGTCGGTATATATAATAATTTTGACCCCATATAAGTAGTGCCTCCAAGTCTTTAATGCAAAAACAACCGCGCCTAATTCCAAATCATGCGTCGTATAATTTTGTTCGTGAATCTTCAATTGTCTAGACGCATAAGCAATCACCTTCGTTCGTTGCATTAATACACAACCGAGACCTTGCTTTGATGCGTCACAATAAATTACAAAATCATCATTCCCTTCAGGCAATGACAATATAGGTGCCGTAGTTAGCTTTTTCTTCCATAACTGAAACGCTTTCTCTTGTTCATCATTCCATTCAAATTTCTTCCCTTTATGCGTTAATGCAGTCAAGGGTTTTGCTATTCTGGAAAAGTCTTGGATGAACCTTCTGTAGTAACCAGCTAGTCCTAAAAACTAGCGTATGTGTTTTGGAGTTTTCGGGGTTTCCCACTTTTCAACAGTTTCTATCTTTGCCGGATCCACCTTAATACCTTCTTTGTTCACTATGTGACCGAGGAATTGAACTTCTTCCAACCAAAATGCACACTTTGAAAACTTAGCGTACAATTCTTCCTTCCTCAATACTTCTAACACCTTTCTTAAATGTTCACCGTGTTCTTGGTCATTCTTTGAGTAAATAAGTATGTCATCAATGAAAATAATGACAAACTTGTCAAGGTATGGTCCACACACTCGGTTCATAAGGTCCATGAACACAGCTGGTGCATTAGTTAAACCAAACGGCATGACCATAAACTCGTAATGACTGTAACGTGTTCTGAAAGCAGTCTTTGGAATATCATCTTCTTTCACCCGCATTTGATGATACCCGGAACGTAAGTCAATCTTTGAATAAACAGACGAGCCTTGTAGTTGATCAAATAAGTCGTCGATTCTCGGTAGTGGGTAGCGGTTCTTGATGGTAAGTTTGTTCAACTCTCGGTAGTCGATACACAACCTGAATGTACCATCTTTCTTCTTGACAAACAAAACAGGAGCTCCCCACGGTGATGTGCTTGGTCGAATGAAACCACGCTCTAAAAGTTCTTGTAATTGGCTTTGCAGTTCTTTCATCTCGCTGGGTGCGAGTCTGTAAGGAGCACGAGCTATTGGTGCAGCTCCTGGTACAAGATCTATTTGAAATTCAACGGATCGATGTGGGGGTAATCCCGGTAATTCTTTCAGAAATACATCGGGAAATTCTTTTGCGACGGGAACATCATTGATGCTCTTTTCTTCAGTTTGTACTTTCTCGACGTGTGCTAGAACAGCATAGCAACCTTTTCTTATTAGTTTTTGTGCCTTCAAATTACTAATAAGATGTAGCTTCGTGTTGCCCTTTTCTCCGTACACCATTAAGGGTTTTCCTTTTTCTCGTATAATGCGAATTGCATTTTTGTAACAAACGATCTCTGCTTTCACTTCTTTCAACCAGTTCATACCGATTATCACATCAAAACTCCCTAACTCTACTGGTATCAAGTCAATCTTAAATGTTTCGCTAACCAGCTTAATTTCTCGATTCCGACATATATTATCTGCTGAAATTAATTTACCATTTGCTAATTCGAGTAAAAATTTACTATCCAAAGGCGTCAATGGACAACTTAATTTAGCACAAAAATCTCTACTCATATAGCTTCTATCCGCACCCGAATCAAATAAAACGTAAGCAGATTTATTGTCAATAAGAAACGTACCCGTAACAAGCTCCGGGTCTTCCTGTGCCTCTGCCGCATTAATATTGAAAACTCTTCCGCGGCCTTGTCCATTCGTGTTCTCCTGGTTCGGGCAATTTCTAATAATGTGGCCCGCTTTTCCACATTTATAACAAACTACATTGGCATAACTTGCTCCGACACTACTTGCTCCGCCATTACTCGTTCCGACACCATTTGTTCCTTTTGTTCTATTAACCCCTGGTCCGTAGACCTCACACTTCGCCGCGCTATGACCATTTCTTTTACACTTGTTGCAAAATTTGGTGCAGAACCCCGAGTGATACTTTTCACACATTTGGCATAGCTGCTTCTGATTGTTGTTGTTGTTGCGGTTATTATTGTTGTTGGGATGATTGTTGTAGTTGCTGTTGTTGTTGTTGTTGTTGTTGGGCCGTTTGTTGTAGTTGCGATTGATGTTGCCATTGTTGGGATAATTGTTGCGATTATTGTTGTTGTTGTATTGGTGATTCTTATCACCGTTTTCCTCCCACTTTCTTTTGACTTGCTTCACATTGGCCTCTTCAGCAGTCTGTTCTTTAATTCTTTCTTCAATCTGGTTCACTAGTTTGTGAGCCATTCTACATGCCTGTTGTATGGAGGCGGGCTCGTGTGAACTTATATCTTCTTGGATTCTTTCCAGTAATCCTTTCACAAACGCGTCGATCTTCTCTTCCTCATCTTCGAACGCTCCTGGACACAATAGGCACAATTCTGTGAATCGTCTTTCGTACGTGGTAATATCAAATCCTTGGGTTCGTAACCCTCTAAGTTCTGTCTTGAGCTTATTGACCTCGGTTCTGGGACGGTACTTCTCGTTCATCAAGTGTTTGAATGCTGACCACGGTAGTGCATACGCATCGTCTTGTCCCACTTGCTCTAGATAGGTATTCCACCATGTTAACGCAGAACCTGTGAAGGTATGCGTAGCGTACTTCACTTTGTCCTCTTCAGTACACTTACTTATGGCAAACACCGATTCGACCTTCTCGGTCCACCGTTTCAATCCGATCGGTCCTTCGGTTCCATCAAATTCCAAAGGTTTGCAGGCAGTGAATTCTTTGTAGGTGCATCCTACACGATTTCCTGTACTGCTAGATCCAAGGTTATTGTTGGTATGTAGCGCAGCCTGTACTGCGGCTATGTTTGAAGCTAGAAAAGTACGGAATTCCTCTTCATTCATATTCACGGTGTGTCGAGTAGTCGGTGCCATTTCCTTCAAAATAGTCAAATGGAACAAGTTAATCATACAGAATATTAAGAGTAGTTAATAGTATTTCGTAGCATAATATGAACTCATTTATAAAAGCTTTTTCTTCATATTAGCGTTTTATAAGTTTAAATTCGGGTAGTACCTACCCGTTAAGTTCATACTTAGTAGCTAATATACAATTCAACTACTACAATTCTATATGAAAAACTGATTATAATAATATTTCGCGTTCAAACTTTTACACAATATTTTACAAACTTACAATACCGCTTATTTTACATATAGCATGAAATATAGCACACAATAAATTTGATACAAGATGGTTGTGAAGATAATTCTAGCTAGTAAACAAGTCGTTCAGCAAAGGCAATAAAGACACGTAATTCATACGTCCAGAAACAAGTCATGCATTCTGGTTTTACTAGGATTACTTCCCATCCTTGGTCTTGTGGAACATAACTGTTATGGCCGTTGATAAGACAGCGTGTTGTAACATCGTCAAAGGGACGAGGGTTACGTAATGTCCAACAGTCCCGTAACAATCTAAAAACCTCATTTCTTACCCCAATTACCGACTCCGTCACTTGTGGGAACGTTTTGTTTAATAGTTGTAGCCCGATGTTCTTGTTCTCACTTTGGTGAGAAGCGAACATTACTAATCCGTAAGCATAACATGGTTCTTTATGTTGCATGTTAGCCGCTTTTTCTAAATCACGAAGTCCAATATTCGGATATATTGAGTCAAAATAATTTCTTAACCCATTGCGTAAAATAGCATTTGGGTTCCCCGCAATATATGCGTCAAAGTAAACACATCGTAACTTATGGATTTCCCAATGTGATATCCCCCCATCTTTCGAACGAAAGCCTTTTATAAACCAAGGCATTCTTGGAACGTTCTTCGAATGTCTTACAAACTGATCTCGCCTTAAATAGTTGTGCCGAAGAATTCTGACCGACTCTAGACAAGATTTCATCAATCATGTCTCCGGGTAGGTCTCTTAAAATATTGGGTTGTCTATCCATTTTGTGTTTTTATACTGTAAAATAGAAAAGAGTTAGATTCATAAAAAAAATACTTATTAATACAAGCAATTTTTACATATATCATAAAGCATAAGCACACTATATTACATATATTACACCACACGAATACAACTATCTTATTCCGACTCGCTTGTTTCTTCTTCTTCGGTTTTGGTTCGTTTTGCCAAGTTTCTAGGGATATATGATGTTCCCCTAATACGAGCCGTCGTTATCCACATTGGTTTAGAAAAACCTGGTGGTTTAGAGGTTCCCGGGTCATTGTTACAACTTAAGGACTTCGGGGGTTGACGATACATATAAAGTTCATCGGGGTTAGAATTAGATTTCTCTATTTTTATGCCCTTTCCCTTATTATTTTCTTTTGCCTTTTTAAATTCAGTTGGGGTAATTTCTATAACATCATCGGAATTCTCGTCGGAATCCGATTCATCGGAGAATTGGTAATCCTCCCAATATTTTGCTTCCTTGGCGGAAACACCATTGACCATAATTAACCTTGGTCGGTTGGTTGAGGATTTTCTTTTACTTAACCGTTTTATTATTTCCCCCACCGGTTCTATTTCTTCATTCGGTTCCGATTCTTCTTCCGGTTCCGATTCTTCTTCCGGTTCCGACTCTTCTTCCGGTTCCTCTTCGGGAACTTGTGAATCAGTCCACGAATCATTCCAACTTACATTTAACTCTTCATTATTATTAGATGAGTCAATGAGACTTGTTCTAGAGGTAGACATCTATCACATAATATCAAACGCGTTAAGAGATTAATATATCACATAATATTCACATGTTAAAAATATATAGTTTCCAACAAAATTTGTTAAGCAATCATTTTTCAAGTAAACACGGTCGAAGTCCAGACTCACTAATGCATCCTAACAAACTCGATAAGACACACTAATGCAAAATTCTGGTTCTCTAAGACCAACGCTCTGATACCAACTGAAATGTCCCGTTCTTATTGATTAAAAACGTTCCATATTAATTGATTTCGTTGCGAGGTTTTGACCTCTATATGAGACGTTTTTCAAAGACTGCATTCATTTTAAAACAAACCATAACCTTTATTTCATCAATAAAGGTTTAAAAAGCTTTACGTAGATTATCAAATAATGATAATCTAAAATATCCTGTTTACACACGACCATTACATAATGCTTTACAATACAAATATGTTACAACAAAATAAGTTTCTTGAATGCAGTTTTTACACAATATCATACAAGCATGGACTCCAAATCTCGTCCTTATTTAAGTATGCGACAGCGGAAGCTCTTAATAATCACCTGAGAATAAACATGCTTAAAACGTCAACAGAAATGTTGGTGAGTTATAGGTTTAACCTATATATATCAAATCATAATAATAGACCACAAGATTTCATATTTCAATACACATCCCATACATAGAGATAAAAATCATTCATATGGTGAACACCTGGTAACCAACATTAACAAGATGCATATATAAGAATATCCCCATCATTCCGGGACACCCTTCGGATATGATATAAATTTCGAAGTACTAAAGCATCCGGTACTTTGGATGGGGTTTGTTAGGCCCAATAGATCTATCTTTAGGATTCGCGTCAATTAGGGTGTCTGTTCCCTAATTCTTAGATTACCAGACTTAATAAAAAGGGGCATATTCGATTTCGATAATTCAACCATAGAATGTAGTTTCACGTACTTGTGTCTATTTTGTAAATCATTTATAAAACCTGCATGTATTCTCATCCCAAAATATTAGATTTTAAAAGTGGGACTATAACTCACTTTCACAGATTTTTACTTTGTCGGGAAGTAAGACTTGGCCACTGGTTGATTCACGAACCTATAACAATATATACATATATATCAAAGTATGTTCATAATATATTTACAACACTTTTAATATATTTTGATGTTTTAAGTTTATTAAGTCAGCTGTCCTCGTTAGTAACCTACAACTAGTTGTCCACAGTTAGATGTACAGAAATAAATCGATAAATATTATCTTGAATCAATCCACGACCCAGTGTATACGTATCTCAGTATTGATCACAACTCAAACTATATATATTTTGGAATCAACCTCAACCCTGTATAGCTATCTCCAACATTCACATATAGAGTGTCTATGGTTGTTCCGAAATATATATAGATGTGTCGACATGATAGGTCGAAACATTGTATACGTGTCTATGGTATCTCAAGATTACATAATATACAATACAAGTTGATTAAGTTATGGTTGGAATAGATTTGTTACCAATTTTCACGTAGCTAAAATGAGAAAAATTATCCAATCTTGTTTTACCCATAACTTCTTCATTTTAAATCCGTTTTGAGTGAATCAAATTGCTATGGTTTCATATTGAACTCTATTTTATGAATCTAAACAGAAAAATTATAGGTTTATACTCGGAAAAATAAGTTACAAGTCGTTTTTGTAAAGGTAGTCATTTCAGTCGAAAGAACGACGTCTAGATGACCATTTTAGAAAACATACTTCCACTTTGAGTTTAACCATAATTTTTGGATATAGTTTCATCTTCATAATAAAAATCATTTTCTCAGAATAACAACTTTTAAATCAAAGTTTATCATAGTTGTTAATTAACCAACCCAAAACAGCCCGCGGTATTACTACGACGGCGTAAATCCGGTTTTACGGTGTTTTTCGTGTTTCCAGGTTTTAAATCATTAAGTTAGCATATCATATAGATATAGAACATGTGTTTAGTTGATTTTAAAAGTCAATTTAGAAGGATTAACTTTTGTTTGCGAACAGGTTTAGAATTAACTAAACTATGTTCTAGTGATTACAAGTTTAAACCTTCAAATAAGATAGCTTTATATGTACGAATCGAATGATGTTATGACAATCATTACTACCTTAAGTTCCTTGGATAAACCTACTGGAAAATAGAAAAATGGATCTAGCTTCAATGGATCCTTGGATGGCTCGAAGTTCTTGAAGCAGAATCATGACACGAAAACAAGTTCAAGTAAGATCATCACTTGAAATAAGATTGTTATAGTTATAGAAATTGAACCAAAGTTTGAATATGATTATTACCTTGTATTAGAATGATAACCTACTGTAAGAAACAAAGATTTCTTGAGGTTGGATGATCACCTTACAAGATTGGAAGTGAGCTAGCAAACTTGAAAGTATTCTTGATTTTATGAAACTAGAACTTTTGGAATTTATGAAGAACACTTAGAACTTGAAGATAGAACTTGAGAGAGATCAATTAGATGAATAAAATTGAAGAATGAAAGTGTTTGTAGGTGTTTTTAGTCGTTGGTGTATGGATTAGATATAAAGGATATGTAATTTTGTTTTCATGTAAATAAGTCATGAATGATTACTCATATTTTTGTAATTTTATGAGATATTTCATGCTAGTTGCCAAATGATGGTTCCCACATATGTTAGGTGACTCACATGGGCTACTAAGAGCTGATCATTGGAGTGTATATACCAATAGTACATACATCTAAAAGCTGTGTATTGTACGAGTACGAATACGGGTGCATACGAGTAGAATTGTTGATGAAACTGAACGAGGATGTAATTGTAAGCATTTTTGTTAAGTAGAAGTATTTTGATAAGTGTATTGAAGTCTTTCAAAAGTGTATAATACATATTAAAACACTACATGTATATGCATTTTAACTGAGTCGTTAAGTCATCGTTAGTCGTTACATGTAAGTGTTGTTTTGAAACCTTTAGGTTAACGATCTTGTTAAATATTGTTAACCCAATGTTTATAATATCAAATGAGATTTTAAATTATTATATTATCATGATATTATCATGTATGAATATCTCTTAATATGATATATATATATACATTAAATGTCTTTACAACGATAATCGTTACATATATGTCTCGTTTAAAAATCCTTAAGTTAGTAGTCTTGTTTTTACATATGTAGTTCATTGTTAATATACTTAATGATATGTTTACTTATCATAGTATCATGTTAACTATATATATATCCATATATATGTCATCATATAGTTTTTACAAGTTTTAACGTTCGTGAATCACCGGTCAACTTGGGTGGTCAATTGTCTATATGAAACATATTTCAATTAATCAAGTCTTAACAAGTTTGATTGCTTAACATATTGGAAACATTTAATCATGTAAATATCAATCTCAATTAATATATATAAACATGGAAAAGTTCGGGTCACTACACCTTATATTATACTAATTAATGCTTCAGTTCCCAACACTTCTCCACAATTCATTCATAATTTATACTTAGACTTTACAGAAGTTTCCAATATAATGGAATACAGAAATACAAAGAGGTAGATAATTTCGGACAAGAATATTTATGAAAATATCCTCAGAAATATAGAAGATATTTTATGATGATATTTTGGAATTTCTAAGTTCGAAGGTTGATGAAGAAAGATTTTCCGCAAGATTTTAACATGACCTCGGAGCAAGATATTCTCTAAAGTTTTCATCGGATCCAGAATTACCTGGATTCTTTAAATATAGGGTTTAGTCCTTGTATTTATCCTTGGTCTCCTTCATGGTGTGCTCAATCCGATTTTCAGTACCAAATTTTCTATCGAGCGTTCCCTAGCACTCCATTCTTTATCATCAACCTCTTGGCCATTAAGACCATCTACAATATGCTGCTTCGTCAGCATTTTCAAAGTTAACGGATCTGGATCATTGGTTATCAAACTGAGGGGTTTTAAGAGAATTGTGTTTTTAGATGATTAAACGCTGATGATAATATGGTGGAATATAAAAGGTTCCCCGGTAACAATAAAGAATACGCATATATATCAAGGTTATAATAAGGTTGTTTCGAACGAAAAGTCAAAATTGTCTTGCTGAAGCTGTGACAAAATTTGCTACCTTGAAAGGTATTATCAAATTATTTTGGGTAATAATAACACTAAAGGAACTAGCACTGATACGTGTTAAACGTTTACTCAGGTTCCGAGTGTTTTCAGGTGCATAACTATATACATCAATCTTTTCTTCCGTAGATGAAATGCGGTTGGTTCATCCTCTCGATCGAGGTGTTTTCAAGAATCATAGAAGATTTAAACGCAGATTGTAATCATCAAGATACAAATGAGGTTTAAGATGAAATCAAGTGGCAAACTTAAAGAATTGTTTAGTTTCATATGTTATAATAAATATTTTAATTCATTTTAATTGTCCAATATTATTAGTCCACGGTCGATAGTCCACAGTTACAGTTCAATAATTCATATATAGTTTAATATATAATATTCGAATTAATTAATACGTATCATGACCCGTATACGTCTCAGACTCGATCACAACTCAAACTATATATATTATTGTAGAATCAACCTCAACCCTTTATAGCTAACTCCCACATTACTGCATATAGAGTGTCTATGGTTATTCCAAATAATATATATAGATGCGTCGATATGATATGTCAAAACCTTGTATACGTGTCCCGATATTTAAAGTGCGTAAAATAAATAACTGAAATTAAATGACGATAAATAAAGTGCGCAAAGTAAATAACAGAAATTAAATGACGATAAATAAAATTGCGAGAATGTAAATTGCGAGAATGTAAATTGCGATAATTAAATTGCGATAAATAAAATGTAACCAGTTAGCTAGGAACAGTTAGCGTGGATTCTTAACAAAATTCTTTATAATTAATTTGTTTGTTTCTAACAAATTTTATTTTGTCCAACGTTTTCTTCATTATGCCACTTGTTGGATTCTGATAGGTCAAAATCCAAATATGAAATTGAATGAAAATGGTTATTTTGTGGTGAACAGATACGCATATCGGTGATTGCAGGTAGGATAGTAAATGACTGTTGATTCAGATTCGAAGAATGTACAATGTTACTTATTAATGTGAAATCTCAATATTCCTCGGGTACTACCTACCCGTTAAAATATTTTCATCATTAACAGTTTGTACGAAAGAATTTTTAATCACAATCTTTATGAAAACATATATACATATATATTTTCTTCAGATGTAATCATAGATTTAATGATTCAATAAGATATTAAACTCATTTGATTTATCGTTAGTACTAGATTACATAATCTCTAAAACTTTAAAAATTACATAATCGCCATGTCGAGGGGAGATAATCGATGTAGAACGATATGTAGAAAGAAGATAAAGTAGATAGAACGATACGTAGAACGATGATTATGCTCGAGGTACAGAATGAGATGTTGAGGCATGGATTGTTGATGGTACTGGTGCTGTTACTGATGGTACTGTTGGTGCCGGTGATGCTGCTGAAGCTGCTACATTTTGCACCATATTTTCCAAGGCTACAACTCGGGTGCGAAGCTCGTTGACTTATTACTCCGGAATGATTGTCGGTAGGAACGAGCGAATGAATAAGGTTTAGAATTTTAGATAGAATATAATCTTGGTGAGATATTCGGAAAATGAGTGTGAAAATGGTGTTTCGAATGGGTTCGTCGGTAAGTGCTTCAGGTTCATCTTCAAGAGTGCGGGTTGGTGGGTGGAAAGGATCGCCTTCTTCTCATCTCCATCGGTTAAGTCGACTACGAACCCATCAGATGAATTGGGGATGGCCGATTGGTTGATTCGTTCTGGTGACGCTGCTTCCGGAGCTTAGGTGAACATTCATGTCGGAATAGCTGTCGGAATAACTATCGGAATAGCTATCGGAAATATGAGGGACTCGAACTGGTTGAGGGATTCAGCTCGTACGATCAGATGAAGGACTTTTCGATAAGAAATAGATTATAGGATGTAGATTAGTATCCTGTAATACATTATTTACATATGCATATATAATACTAAAATCCCATAAGTTACGGAGAAATCTACGGAAGTTGTCAGGCAAAGTCTACAGTAACAGATATGCTAAGATATGAATTTAGCAGATACACTAAGATACGAATTTTGTCTATACACTATTCATGCAATCATTGCAGTAAGATGTGTCTAGACTAAGAATGATAAGCAGGTAATTTTTCGACACGAAACGATAAGCAAAACTTTTGACATGCAGACACGGTCGAAGTCCAGACTCACTAATGCATCTAAACAACTATCAGTTAGACACACTAATGCAAGACCTGGTTCGCTAAGACCATCGCTCTGATACCACCTGTAAAGACCCGTCCTTATCCACCTGGACGAAGTCATCAACATTTGGTCCTATTGCGATGATCGACTCCAAGTAATGTCCTTAAATTAAGCAAATGCACAGCAGAAGACTTAATTCGTACCTGAGAAAAAACATGCTTTAAAGTGTCAACCAAAAGGTTGGTGTGTTCATAGGTTTATCATAACAATCATTTCAATATTTTAATAGTGTAGTGACCCGAACTTTTCCATGTTTATATATATTAATTGAGATTGATATTTACATGATTAAATGTTTCCAACATGTTAAGCAATCAAACTTGTTAAGACTTGATTAATTGAAATATGTTTCATATAGACAATTGACCACCCAAGTTGACCGGTGATTCACGAACGTTAAAACTTGTAAAAACTATATGATGACATATATATGGATATATATATAGTTAACATGATACTACGATAAGTAAACATATCATTAAGTATATTAACAATGAACTACATATGTAAAAACAAGACTACTAACTTAATGATTTTTAAACGAGACATATATGTAACGATTATCGTTGTAAAGACATTTAATGTATATATATCATATTAAGAGATATTCGTACATGATAATATCATGATAATATAATAATTTAAAATCTCATTTGATATTATAAACATTGGGTTAACAACATTTAACAAGATCGTTAACCTAAAGGTTTCAAAACAACACTTACATGTAACGACTAACGATGACTTAACGACTCAGTTAAAATGTATATACATGTAGTGTTTTAATATGTATTTATACACTTTTGAAAGACTTCAATACACTTATCAAAATACTTCTACTTAACAAAAATGCTTACAATTACATCCTCGTTCAGTTTCATCAACAATTCTACTCGTATGCACCCGTATTCGTACTCGTACAATACACAGCTTTTAGATGTATGTAATATAAGTATATACACTCCAATGATTAGCTCTTAGCAGCACATGTGAGTCACCTAACACATGTGGGAACCATCATTTGGCAACTAGCATGAAATATCTCATAAAATTACAAAAATATGAGTAATCATTCATGACTTATTTACATGAAAACAAAATTACATATCCTTTATATCTAATCCATACACCAATGACCAAAAACACCTACAAACACTTTAATTCTTCAATTTTATTCATCTAATTGATCTCTCTCAAGTTCTATCTTCAAGTTCTAAGTGTTCTTCATATATTCTACAAGTTCTAGTTACATAAAATCAAGAATACTTTCAAGTTTGCTAGCTCACTTCCAATCTTGTAAGGTGATCATCCAACCTCAAGAAATCTTTGTTTGTTACAGTAGGTTATCATTCTAATACAAGGTAATAATCATATTCAAACTTTGGTTCAATTTCTATAACTATAACAATCTTATTTCAAGTGATGATCTTACATGAACTTGTTTTCGTGTCATGATTCTGCTTCAAGAACTTCGAGCCATCCAAGGATCCGTTGAAGCTAGATCCATTTTTATCTTTTCCAGTAGGTTTATCCAAGGAACTTAAGGTAGTAATGATGTTCATAACATCATTCGATTCATACATATAAAGCTATCTTATTCGAAGGTTTAAACTTGTAATCACTAGAACATAGTTTAGTTAATTCTAAATTGTTCGCAAACAAAAGTTAATCCTTCTAACTTGACTTTTAAAATCAACTAAACACATGTTCTATATCTATATGATATGCTAACTTAATGATTTAAAACCTGGAGACACGAAAAACACCGTAAAACCGGATTTACGCCGTCGTAGTAACACCGCGAGCTGTTTTGGGTTAGTTAATTAAAAACTATGATAAACTTTGATTTAAAAGTTGTTATTCTGAGAAAATGATTTTTATTATGAACATGAAACTATATCCAAAAATTATGGTTAAACTCAAAGTGGAATTATGTTTTCTAAAATGGTCATCTAGACGTCGTTCTTTCGACTGAAATGACTACCTTTACAAAAATGACTTGTAACTTATTATTCCGACTATAAACCTATACTTTTTCTGTTTAGATTCATAAAATAGAGTTCAATATGAAACCATAGCAATTTTATTCACTCAAAACGGATTTAAAATGAAGAAGTTATGGGTAAAACAAGATTGGATAATTTTTCTCATTTTAGCTACGTGAAAATTGGTAAAAAATCTATTCCAACCATAACTTAATCAACTTGTATTGTATATTATGTAATCTTGAGATACCATAGACACGTATACAATGTTTCGACCTATCATGTCGACACATCTATATATATTTCGGAACAACCATAGACACTCTATATATGAATGTTGGAGTTGGCTATACAGGGTTGAGGTTGATTCCAAAATATATATAGTTTGAGTTGTGATCAATACTGAGATACGTATACACTGGGTCGTGGATTGATTCAAGATAATATTTATCGATTTATTTCTGTACATCTAACTGTGGACAACTAGTTGTAGGTTACTAACGAGGACAGCTGACTTAATAAACTTAAAACATCAAAATATATTAAAAGTGTTGTAAATATATTTTGAACATACTTTGATATATATGTATATATTGTTATAGGTTCGTGAATCAACCAGTGGCCAAGTCTTACTTCCCGACGAAGTAAAAATCTGTGAAAGTGAGTTATAGTCCCACTTTTAAAATCTAATATTTTTGGGATGAGAATACATGCAGGTTTTATAAAGGATTTACAAAATAGACACAAGTACGTGAAACTACATTCTATGGTTGAATTATCGAAATCAAATATGCCCCTTTTTATTAAGTCTGGTAATCTAAGAATTAGGGAACAGACACCCTAATTGACACGAATCCTAAAGATAGATCTATTGGGCCTAACAAACCCCATCCAAAGTACCGGATGCTTTAGTACTTCGAAATTTATATCATATCCGAAGGGTGTCCCGGAATGATGGGGATATTCTTATATATGCATCTTGTTAATGTCGGTTACCAGGTGTTCACCATATGAATGATTTTTATCTCTATGTATGGGATGTGTATTGAAATATGAAATCTTGTGGTCTATTATTATGATTTGATATATATAGGTTAAACCTATTACTCACCAACATTTTTGTTGACGTTTTAAGCATGTTTATTCTCAGGTGATTATTAAGAGCTTCCGCTGTCGCATACTTAAATAAGGACGAGATTTGGAGTCCATGCTTGTATGATATTGTGTAAAAACTGCATTCAAGAAACTTATTTTGTTGTAACATATTTGTATTGTAAACCATTATGTAATGGTCGTGTGTAAACAGGATATTTTAGATTATCATTATTTGATAATCTACGTAAAGCTTTTTAAACCTTTATTGATGAAATAAAGGGTATGGTTTGTTTTAAAATGAATGCAGTCTTTGAAAAACGTCTCATATAGAGGTCAAAACCTCGCAACGAAATCAATTAATATGGAACGTTTTTAATCAATAAGAACGGGACATTTCAAATAGACCACAAGATTTCATAATCATAAACATAATACACTCGCAAGTGTATGTAAAGCATTCTAAGTGGTTGAGCACTTGGTAACCATACTTAACATTTAATCACATCGCATATTCCCTTTATTATGAAATCTCACTACACCGTACCAAGTGTAGTCACTGAAACGAAGTACTGTGCAACCGTTGAATACTGGTCGTCCAGTCCGGTTGGGGTTGTCAGGCCCGATAGATCTATCAACGGGATTCGCGTTTACAATACCACATGTAAATAATAGTTACCAAGCTACAGGGAAGTATGCCAGTGGTACAACTCAACGTAGAATATATTTTTAAGTACTTGTGTCTATTTCGTAAACATTTATAAAAGCAGCGCATGTATTCTCAGCCCAAAAATATATATTGCAAAAGCAATTAAAAAGGGAGCAAATGAAACTCACCATACTGTATTTTGTAGTAAAAATACATAGAACGACAATTAACAAGTGTAGGATTGGCCTCGGATTCACGAACCTATATCGAGTATATATATTAATACATATCATCGTAATCAAGCAAATTTTTATATTAAATCTTAAATTATTTGTATATATATTTAAAATAGTTAATATTTTTAATATAAAATTATAGGTAATGTTAATATAATTTTAGTATAAGTATATTTTTATATACAAAATATTTATTTGTTTTAATGATATAATAATAATAACAATGAAAATGAAATTTTTAAATAAAAAGGTAGTTTTACTAATAATATTAGTTAATATAAATCTTAAGAATAATGATAATTTTAAATGATACTTTTGATATCACTAATAATTTTAATCAAAATTATAATTTAAAAATAAAGGTTCTTTTAATAATAATAATAATAATAATAATAATAATAATAATAATAATAATAATAATAATAATTCTAATATTGATAATAATAATAATACTTATACTAATAAAAATAATGATAATACTAATAATAATAATAATAATAATAATAATAATAATAATAATAGAAATAATAATAATAATAGATAAAACTACCTTATAAGCTTTTCTAAAAAGAAATGAAAGAGTCCGGGCTCGAACCCAAGACCTCTCGCTCAAACACCCACCCCTCAACCATTCTTCTGTTTATAATTTTCTGTTCAAACACCCAGTTCATATCTATATAACCCGTACTTCTATAATTCGGCCCAAGTAATTTCGGCCCAATATTATATCAAGCACATGACTCAAAGACAGCCCATCCACACATATATACATAACCCGCGGCCCAGTACAAAAATATGATTGATATTATTTTTAAATGGCCCATAACAGCTCGATTTATTTACCTATACTCCGTATCAATTAACAAGTCGACATAATCAATTCACACAGGAGGATTCAGCCGTTCATCAAGTCTTTATCCTCATTCTTTTCTTCCCATCACCTTCTTCATTATCACCATCGTACACCGTATGTTATTTTTATTATCGAGCCATATCATCATCATTGTTACACGTTCATCATAACCTTACATCTATTCCCTTCCATCATCGTGATCCATCAGAAGAGAAGAAAAAAAATAGGGTTTAGTAGCAGTTTGCAAAATTATAATTGAAACAATTCTGCTTTGGTTAATAATCATTGTTTCAATCATGACCGGATTTTCACCGCCACTCGTGAACTCCATTATCATCTTTCATCTTCAATAACTTTATTATTATCACAGGAGTCGTCTTCTTCACTGTAACAGAAACATAGAAGTAGGAACGTGTCTAATGGTGTAACCGGTGGTGGTGATTTCGACAGAATAACAGAAACTAAAATAGTGGCTGTTGCAGAGAACAGGTCATGAAATAAATAAATAATTCGGTTTTACATGATGGCTATTGGATGATTGTTTTCTGGCTACAAATAGTGGCAACAAGTTTAGAGGTTTCGATGATGTTTGATGATGGTTTTTAATGATTGTTATGGTGATTGAGGAAGAGAATTTAGATGGTCGTTATTGGTGAATATATTTGCAGGTTCGGTTAGCAACAACATAGCAATACAGTTGTGTTCAAATAGGAAATAAAGAAGAAAACAAATATGGAAGAAATTTTGATACAGCAGCCCTACTTTACGGTTATGGTGTTGGGTTTAAAATGAAGCTTTAACAAAGAAGAAATAGAGAGGAAAATTTGAATAGATTGTGGTTGTTGTTCGATGCTTAAAACAGGAAACAAAGGTGGTTGTTTTGAGTTTCACTAATAATAGAATATGGTGGGTTTTCATTGAATTCTTGTGTGTATATATACAAGAGATATGTACTGTCGAAAAACTGAGACGAATAGAAGTTAGATGATGGTTCCTTATGGTTATCATCGTAATCATTCATTTTCCATTTACTCTCTCTCTATATATAATCAGTTTTAAATAAAAAGTTTTATCACATAAATATATATTATATATTTTTAAACAAATATTATTTTATATATTTTCAAGTAGTATTTATATACACATTTATATACACACACATATATATGTATCTATTTACAAATAGTTGTTCGTGAATCGTCGAGAACAGTCGAAGGTCAATTGAATATAGGAAACAGTTCAAACTTTGTGAGACTCAACCTTACAGACTTTGCTTATTGTGTCAAGAATACTAAATCGTATCGAGATTTAGGTTAAAACTAGTCAAAATTTTCCGGGTCGTGACACCATGTTATGGACATCCTTCACCCACCTTCACCGTAGGGCTTTTGTATTTAGATTTCATTATGTAATCTAGTTGTAGTTTTATGTTTCACTTATGTATTGTACGAACTTATTCAGATGTATGAAACTTATTATTATTAATGGAACTTTGCGTTATTTAATTCTTGCACGATGTTCTATTTACATTACTATACGATGATTCTGTGGTATTTGTACCTAGATGTGTTACTTAATTAACATGTGATGTTTTGATTCCATGTTGGTTACTATATACTGTATTATTACTATTTGCATACTGGATTTTGACTTGAGTCAAAATTTTTGTTTAGAACATCATGGCCAACGGACGATCAACACCTACCACCGCCCAAATAGAAGAGATGATTGCCGAAAGGGTAGCCGCAGCCATTGCTGAAATGCAACCCCAAGCTCCACCGCCACCACCACCACCACCATCACCGGTTATTCAACCCATTCGTAATGGGTGTACTTACAAGGAATTCCAGAGCTGTAAACCACATAACTTCAGCGGTACTGAGGGACCAGTTGGTCTCACTAGATGGTTCGAAAAGCTAGAATCAGTATTCCGAGTTAGCAACTGTTCGGAGGACAGCAAAACTAAATTTGCTTCTTGCACGCTGTCTGACGGCGCGCTAACATGGTGGAACACAATGGCACAGGCACAAGGCATTGATGAGGCGTATGCTACGCCATGGGAATGGAGTTCATGCAGTTAAAGGCCGTTGGGAATGACCTTGATGGTTACAATAGGAGATTTTTGGAACTAGCTCTGATGTGTCCGACAATGGTCACCCCGGAATTCAAGCGAATGGAAAGGTACTTCTGGGGACTCCCTAAGTCCATCAAGGGAAATGTCACCTCGTCCAAGCCACCGAATGTTCCCGAAGCGATGCGCATGGCGCATACTTTAATGAATCAAATAACCATCAATGAACCGGAGAAAACTAAGTCTGAAGCGGGTACTAGTGAGAAGCGCAAATGGGATAACCACAACAACAACAACAACAACAACAACAACAACAACAGGGGAAGAAACTATGATCAAAACCCGGTAAAACGACATGAGGGTTTTAGAGGAAACAACAACGGTGGAAACCCCAACCCCAACAACAACACCAACTCCAACCCGAACTACAAAGGAACCTTACCACAATGCAAGCGGTGCTACAAGCACCATACTGGGTATTGTAATGTTATTTGTGAGAAGTGCCAACGGAAATGCGTGCCCATACTGGGTATTGTAATGTTGTTTGTGAGACTGCAAGGTCACCACTTTGAATGGGAAGCTGAACCCCACAGGGCCGAGGAAGTGCTACGAATGCGGACAAATGGGCCATTTTAGAAATGCGTGCCCAAACAAGCGAAAAGATGGCGGACCACCCCGTGGTAGAGCTTTCAACGTTAATGCAAGGGAGGCACGCGAAAATCCCGACTTGGTGACAGGTATATTCACAATCAACAGTCTATTAGCTTCTGTCTTATTTGATACTGGTGCCGATAAAAGTTATGTATGTAGACATTTTTGCGATAAGATTAATTGGTCATTAGTCCCGTTAAAAGAGAGTATGCTTGTCGAGGTCGCCAATGGAAAACTTGAAAAATTTGACCATATTAGTCGAGGAGCTATTATCAACATAGGTGGTGCAGATTTCGAAATTGACTTAATACCCATTAAATTGGGAAGTTTTGACGTGATCATTGGTATGGATTGGTTGAGCAAGATAAGGGCTGATATTATCTGTGGAGATAAAGCTCTTCGTATACCACAAGGAGACGGTGAGCCACTGATCATCTACGGAGAGAGATGTACCTCAAAGCTAAACCTCATTAGTTGCGTGAAAGCGCAAAAGATTATGAAGAAGGGACATTTTGCTGTCCTAGTGCATGTGAAAACGGTAGAAACCGAGGTGAAGAGCGTGAACGATGTTTAAATTGTGAACGAATTTTCCAATATCTTCCCTGAAGAATTGCCTGGATTACCGCCACCAAGAGCAGTAGAGTTTCAGATTGATTTAGTGCCAGGAGCTGCACCTGTAGCTCGCGCACCTTATAGACTCGCACCTTCCGAGATGCAAGAATTACAAAGTCAACTACTAGAACTGTTAGATCAAGGATTTATCCAACCAAGTTTCTCGCCTTGGGTGCACCTGTGTTGTTTGTGAAGAAGAATGATGGATCCTTCCGTATGTGTATCGACTACCATGAACTCAACAAATTGACAATCAAGAATCGGTATCCTCTTCCTAGAATTGACGATCTTTTTGATCAACTACAAGGATCGAGCGTTTACTCAAAGATTGATTTGCGATCCGGTTATCACCAGTTGAGGGTGAAAGAAAGTGACGTGATGAAAACTGCATTCAGGACCTGTTATGGTCATTATGAGTTTCTCGTGATGCCATTCGGTTTAACAAATGCACCTGCCATGTTCATGGACCTCATGAATCGTGTCTGCAAGCCGTACTTGGATAAGTTTGTTATCGTCTTCATAGATGATATCCTCATCTACTCTAAGAGCGAAGAAGAGCATGAGCAACATCTCCGACTAGTACTTGAACTCTTGAGACAAGAGCAACTTTACGCCAAATTCTCCAAGTGCGAATTTTGGTTGAAGGAAGTCCAGTTTCTGGGTCATGTTGTGAGCGACTAAGGTATCAAAGTTGATCCCGCCAAGATTGAAGCTATCAGCAAGTGGGAGACCCCCACTACTCCGATGCATATCCGCAATTCCTAGGTCTCACCGGTTACTACCGAAGGTTTATTGAAGGATTTTCTCTGATTGAGCGTCCTTTGACCGCGCTGACTCACAAGGGCAAGAAGTTCATTTGGGAACCCGCACACGAATCAGCATTTCAAACTTTGAAGAAGAAGTTAACCACCGCACCTATCCTATCACTTCCTGAGGGCAGTGACGACTTTGTTGTTTATTGCGATGCTTCAAAAAGTGGTTTTGGTTGTGTACTGATGCAACGCTCAAAGGTTATCGCTTATGCTTCCCGACAATTGAAGATTCACGAACGAAACTACACTACTCACGATCTCGAACTTGGATCCGTAGTCTTTGCGCTCAAATTGTGGAGACATTATTTGTATGGAACTAAGAGCACTATTTTCACCGACCACAAGAGCCTCCAGCACATCTTTGATCAGAAGCAACTGAATATGAGACAGCGTCGATGGATCGAGACGCTCAATGATGTGTGAAATCGCGTCTATTATTTATAATGGGAAAAATCGGTTTAAAGATTTACTACACACTAACGGGCAGTGTACCCGATCGTGCAATAGTATAAAGTTGGTAAATCCAAGATCGTTCCAAGGACAGTTTAGACGTGAAAATTAAGATTGTAACTAATGAATTAAACTAAGTTAAATCTAGAAAATTGAATTACGAGATAATTTGTTTGGTTGGGTATTTAACGATTAGCCAAAATCAAAGATAGCTTTAATTAATAACAAGATTGAACAATATTTTTGGTGTTTTCAGTTTTAAGCTTTAAAGCAAACAAACGAGTAAAATAAGATAGTTGTAAACAATTAGAAAAAAAACGAATGCTTGTCTAGACCTTTTTCACCTAGTATTGGATGCATTTAGATTAAACCCCAGTTATTATCTAACTTATGTGAATTATCTAGTCGGTTCACCTGGAATTCCCCAGCGCAAACACTTCAATTAAGATTACACGACACGGAATTCCCCGTAGCCTAAGACCTCCTAATTGTGACTAAACAGTTCAACTGAGATGAAGATTCAAATCACAATCACACCAACTCTCGTTGCGCATAATTCACCCCAATTTCGTCTAGCCTTTTGAATTCAATTTACTCTCGTCTCCGAGTAAGCAAACAATCAATTAAGACAAACCAATTGTAAATTAATGCACTAAATTAATGAACTCTCGTCCTATCAAACAAGTACACAACCAATTGAATCGACAAGTCTAGCTTCAATAAGAATGGTTCTTTAATTCAAACATCAAATCATCATAAATTAATCAAACAACTGATAAGTAGCATCCAATACATAGGTTATTAAATCTAGACAAACATTAAAGAACTTAGCCAATAATCATGGCAACAATAAAAATCACAAATAAAGTAATAGAGAAATTCATTGTTTATGACAAGGGATAAACCTAATCAATGATTGAATCCTGAAAGATAAACGAATCGAGACTTGTTTCCGGAATGATTGATACCTTAGAATGACCTTGGAAATCCCCAAAAATCACCTAAGTTCGTCAAAAAGCTGCTGGAATTCGTCTGGATACGATAATGATAAATTAGGGTAATTTTCGGGCTTTAAATAGGTGCAATTCTGAACCCGGTTAAGAACCTGCGTGGCGCGCCCTTACTCGCGCGGCGCGCCATTTCCTCGCGCGGCGCGCCATTTAACTGGTGAGCTGAAATCTGCCTTTTAAAACGCTCGAACTGTATTTTATGTGGAATGGCGCGGCGCGCCATGTTTTGGAGCGGCGCTCCATGTCATTTTTGCTGAAATGAGCTGAAAAACTTAATACAAACACCAAAACTCGAATCGGACCAAACCCTTTCACTCGTTTACATCGAAAATCACCCAAAACCATCAAATAACTTCAAAATTAACCTCCTTGGTCTTGGAACTCAAACTTTTCACAACTTTCACCGAAATAATTCCAAATCGTATCCAAAAGGACCAAAATGTAGCCGATATCGCTAAGGAAAATGCGTATAAAATATGCGATATCAAACAACCCCACACTAGAGTTTTGCTTGTCCTCAAGCAAATAAACTCGATAATAATCTTCTACCATATAATAATGTCTTCAAACATGTATGTAGAACCAAACGAACAAGAAACCAAACAAGCAACTAGCGTGGGCACGATTTGGAATAAATAACAACCATAGTTCCCACTTGCATTCCCCCGATGTAACTTCCCAACCGCAAACAATATGAATGAATATAGTAACCAAAATAATCTCGATAACGTACCGAAATGATGAAATAGAGAATCTCGAATCATAACATAAGTCTTCAATGGAACCGGGAATCAAGTGGGAATCGAGCACCAGAGATATAACAATCGAACATGTATGCCAAGAGAACGCACGGGCTACCCCGCAATTGGTCAAGCCAAGCCTCCCACAGTACCTAACATCGCGAGATTTCGGTAGAAAATAATGTGCTTAAGAGGATACACATTACGTCCGGATATCATCGACAATTATGAGGTAATCATCTAATCCGTTAAGTCATTCATAAAGATTGAAGTTCATCAGGCTTAAAAGCTGATATCTTACCTTTCCAGAGGTTATCCACTGGGAATCTGATCAATCACTGACATTTTGTGTATCATGGTGCGCTTCCCATTTGGCTAGCAAATCTCCCTCATTGAGATAAGCTTCGACTACCAGTTTCCCTGTTTGACGTTGAGGCCTGGTAGATTTCCAGTCGATTTTAGCAATGACTTTTCAAGACTTTTCGTCACCCTACAACTGGTCTGGACTACAACTTCTGAAATGAATCAGCAAGTGTGTCGTTCGGGAGACTTGACTCCCTTAAGGATGGAATGGATACATCCTATGTGTGACGACCCGGGAATTTCCGACCAAATTTAAACTTAATCTTTATATGTTTCTGACACGATAAGCAAAGTATGTAATGTTGAGTCTAGAAAATTTTGAAACGATGTTCATATATTCATTTGACCTTCGACTGCTCTCGACGATTCACGAAACAATTAAGTGCAAATAGATATGTGTGTATGTATATATAAATAATAACTCGAAATATAATTTGAAGTATTATATGTTGTTGTTATTAAAAATTAATAAAATAAATATAGGATATTTTTATAAGGTGGCTGCTACACTAGTTTGAACACTGTTTTTGCACGTTTAATTAACTTACAAATTATAATATTATATATTTCTCTTACTCTTCTTCTTTCTCTATATACTTATGCATATGATAAGCAACACACACCCACCACATCAAATTATAAAGTGATGTACTGTTCTTTCTTTGAAAAATTGCAATTTCTATTTCATTTCAATTCAATTCACATCATTCTTTTATTAAGAGTATATAATATATATTATTATATTTAATACTATATTATATATCTATCTAATTTGAATATTGTATGCTTAAAACACTAGAAATTGTATTGAATGTGAACTGGCGTAAGACTATTGTTTTGTCCACAATTTGTCCCATGTGCTAGTCTCCCACTAACACCATAAAATTCGATCAACAAATATAAGAGACAAACACCAATATCTTTTTCTGTTACCTACCCATATCTATCACCATCTACCTTTAGTTAAATATCTTCATCTTTTCTGACACTCATTTCCCTTCTAATTCTGGTCGTATTCCAAAAACTTGTTCCACTTGATTTAGAATATTATTATTTTATTGTTATAATTAAAGATAATTGATAAGTATGGGTGTATACATATTATTGGGATTTAACTTTAAATTGGTTTAAAGATTAACAAGTGAAATTTGATAATTACACGCTTCCGTTTATTATGATTCTCAAAAGGTTTTAAGATATATGAACTTGTTATGATACCAGGATCAAGTTGTGAACATAAGCTTACAAACTAACAAGAAAGGAAGAGTTTATACCTCCTTAAAACAAGTTTAAGGGCTGTCCAAAATGCTTATAAGATGATGATGATATGTGTAGAACTTCAAGTCTTTGATGCACTAACAACACCCTTTTGGTTAACTAGACTTTAGAACCTTAACAACCTTGTTAACAAAGCTACAAACCCCTTTCTTTGCTCACTAATTTCTGGACAGCAGTAACCCAAAAGAATGATGATGAATGTAGTTTCAAAAGCATGAAACCTCAAGGAGAAATACCCCAAACTATGCACCAACACCTAGCCTTTGGTTAGGATTTGAATAACACTTAAAATCACTTGCAAAAAAAAGCTTGAAGGACTTGTTATGGGTCCTCAAACCCCACGGCCAGAATAGCTGCACCAATGCAGTTTTTTGTGGTCTTTTACTTGATCTCTTTGCATGTGTATTATGGCATTTTACTAAGGAGCATGCTTATAGAGACTAGGGAAAGAATGTCCCATTCAATGAAGAATCTTGTGCATGCTCTTCATCTCCCAATGCCACTACCTTTTCAACACATATAATATACTTGTGGAATATAAAAAAAACTGAATTTATAAAATCAGTTTTTATAAAACATGATTTTATAAAACACATTTTATAAACTTGTATATTATTTGTTATGTATATTTTGTAAAACCAATTTTACAAAATGTAACATAACTTAATAAATTATTTAACCTATAAATAATTAAATCCTTGTTATATAAGTTATTCCATAACATATATAAACATATCAAGTAATCTTTAAGAAAACCATCTTTCTTAAAGTTCAAGTGTCGCGTATTTGATCAATGAACCAATCGTTAAAATCAAACACGAATAAGGTGTCGGTAAGTTTGTTATTGGGTATGACCCGACTTGGATCATAACACATTAGCCACATTAGTTTAATATGTCTCTCGGGCATACGAAATTCCTTCAATCTCCCACTTGCACGAGAAACATAAGAAATTAATGCAAGTGATGGATACAGCCTAACACACCGTCCATCACCCCTAATATGTTATGACTTTGTGCCATTCAATAACATCATCCCTTTCGAGTTCCTTACTCGAACTGATATACAGGTGAATCTTTCACTATATCCTTTCATCCTAGATGTCATGTTAAATCCAAGAGATACAGAGTGATCACTCTCTTTTAGATTTAACTTTATCAGGCCTTAGACATCTGACTCTCAACGAATAAGAGGGATAAATTCCATCTTGACTACATACGTCCTAGATACACACTTTTGTATTATACCTGAGCTCTTCCTTATGTACTACCATATTTCAGAATAGCGAAGGAAAGAATCAAGGCATAATACTTGGTGAATATCAGAACCCAATATGTATCTCAGGTCAGAGGATACGATGAAATTCGCCTTTACTCAAGATTACATGTGATCAACCACAAAGGCTCCATACAGTAAATCTTGAGGGCGGGTCTTCCAATATTTGTATCCCACAAATATCTATGAACCTTGGTAGCAACCCTGCCCACATTCAACCTATGAATGTTTACCAATCCAAGTTCATAATAGTCTAAACCTCACACTCATTCCCACAAATGTGATCGACTACGGAATTTAGAATAATAGCTTATTCATGGATAACCAATATTTGTATCCCACAAATATTTATGAACCTTGGTAGCAACCTTGCCCCACATTCAGTCCGTGAATGTATACCAATCCAAGTTCATAATAGTCTAAACCTCACACTTGTTCCCACAAATGTGATCGACTACGGAATTTAGAATAATTACTTATTCATGGATAAAATATGCAAAATAGGAACATAACTCAAAATAAATTAAACCATAATTATATTAATGAGTTTGAACCACTTCGTTCCATTACAATACTTAAATAGATCATGACCAATCACTAGAATATCGAAGCCCTAATGTATAAACATGTCCTTCATGTTTTGCTCCATATAAGAGTTTCGTGAGTGGATCCGCTATGTTATGATCTGTGTGAACTTTGCGAATACATATCTTTCCCTTTTCAACTTCATCCCTGATGTAGTTGAATCTCCGCTCAATGTGACGAGTCTTTTGATGAGCACGAGGTTCCTTGATTTGATCAATCGCACCCTCGTTGTCACAAAAGATCTCAAGAGGGTCCTGAATGGAAGGGACCACTCCTAAGTCGTCGATGAATTTCTTCATCCATGCAGCTTCCTGAGCTGCCAGTGAGGCGGCAATGTACTCCGACTCTGTAGTGGATAACGCAACAACCTCCTGTTTCGAACTCTTCCAAGAGACCGCACCACCATTTAACATGAAGACATAACCGGATTGTGATCGAGAGTCATCTCGATCAGTTTGGAAACTCGCGTCCACGTAACCTTTTACGGCGAGTTCCTCCTCACCAGACCCATATATTAGAAACATATCCTTAGTTCTCCTAAGGTATTTCAATATACTTTTAACAGCAATCCAATGACTGTTTCCTGGGTTATTCTGGTATCTACTTGTCAAGCTTAGAGCGCATGACACATCCGGTCTAGTACATATCATCGCATACATGATAGACCCAATAGCAGATGCGTATGGGACTTTCTTCATTCTCTCTTGTTCATCTTTTGTGGTGGGGCACTGAGATGAACTGAGAAGTGTTCCTCTTTGAATAGGTACCAAACCTTTCTTAGAGTTCTCCATCTTGAACCTTTTCAAGACCTTTTCAATGTATGCACTTTGATTCAAACCTATCAATTTCTTGGATCTATCCCTGTAGATTCCAATCCCCAAAATGTATTTTGCTTCTCCAATATCCTTAATGGAGAAGCAACTACTTAGCCAAGTCTTAACTCCTTGCATTTGTGGAATATCATTTCCAAATAATAATATATCATCCACATATAGTACAAGGAACATGACAGTGCTCCCACTAGCTTTCTTATATACACAAGCTTCATCACCATTTTTAATGAAGCCAAATTTCTCGGCTTCCTCATTAAAGCGATGATTCCACATTCTAGATGCTTGTTTCAATCCGTAGATTGACTTCTTTAACTTGCATACTTTCTTAGGATATTTCGGATCGACAAAACCTTCGGGCTGAACCATATAGACATCTTCCTCAAGATATCCATTTAGGAAAGCAGTTTTGACATCCATTTGCCATATTTCGTAATCATAATGAGCAGCAATGGCAAATAATATCCTGATAGACTTCAGCATTGCCACAGGCGAAAAAGTTTCATCATAATCAACCCCTTGAGTTTGAGTGAAACCTTTTGCAACAAGTCTAGCTTTATATGTATCCAAGTTTCCATGTATGTCGGTTTTCATTTTGAAAAGCCATTTGCAATCAACTAGCTTAGAGCTAGGAGGTTGCTCAACAAGTTCCCACACTTGGTTTTCATACATGTATTGCATCTCGGCGTTCATGGCTTCCTGCCATTTATCTTTATCAATCCTTGATAAAGCATCTTGGTAGTTTGTTGGTTCATCCAAATCAACCGTATAGCAACCATCTATGAGAAACCCATATCTCTCAGGAGGATTGCTAATCCTACCAGATCTACGAATGTTTTGTGTATTTTGATCATCCATTTGATCACTCTCAACATTTTCATGTTGAGTGCTAGTGTCAACCAATTGTGTATCATCTACTTGATCTTGAACCTCTTCAAGATCTATCTTCCTTTCACTATTTCCTTCCATTAGGAACTTAGTTTCAAGGAATTCCGCCTTCCGAGCAACAAATACATTTTGCTTGGATGGATCATAGAAATAGTATCCCATATCGTCCTTGGGATATCCTATGAAGATACATTTCGTGGATCGAGCATTCAACTTATTAGGGACGTAACGCTTAGGATAAGCTTCACATCCCCATACCTTTAAGTATGATAGAGATGGAGGTTTACCAAACCACATCTCGTGAGGAGTTCGTTCCACTTTCTTGGTTGGGGCCATATTTAGAATACGAGCAGCAGAGCATAGACAATAACCCCAAAATGATAGAGGTAACGAGCTTCTTGCCATCATAGATCGAACCATATCCATTAGGGTTCGGTTCCTCCTTTCGGAAACTCCATTAAGTTGGGGTGTTCCGGGTGGAGTAAGTTGTGAGATAATCCCACAACTCCTAAGATGATCTTGGAAGGCATCGCTTAGGTATTCACCTCCTCTATCTGTACGAAGTACCTTGATTGTCTTATTGAGTTGATTTTGTACTTCATTTTGATATTCTTTGAATGCTTCAAAAGTTTCATCCTTGTGTCTTAATAAGTAGACATATCCGAAACGACTGAAGTCATCAATGAAAGTAACGAAGTATCTTTCACCATTCCTAGTCATGGGCTTAAAAGGTCCACATACATCCGAATGTATTAATCCCAATAAGTCTTTAGCCCTTTCATAGGTCCCTTTGAAAGGTGCTTTAGTCATTTTGCCTTGTAAACAAGTTTCACATACATCAAACGAATCCAGCTCACTTGATTTCAAAAGGCCATTCTTTTGAAGTGTATGCATTCGATTCTTGTTTATGTGACCAAGGCGACAATGCCATAAGTAGGAATCACTCAAATCCATTTTGAGTTTCTTGGTGCTTGCTTGGTATATAGAGCTATCGAATGATGTGTTATCATGAACCAATTCATAAATGCCATTCAAAGGCGAGGCCTTAAAATAGAATACATCATTCAAAGAAACATGGATATCATCATTAATGAAATTAAGATTAAAACCACATTGTCTTAAACGGGAAACAGAAATAATGTTTCGTGTTAAATCAGGTGCGTACAAAACATTTTTCAATATAAGCTCCAAACCACTTGGTAGCTTTAAAACAAAGTCTCCTTGAGCTTTTACGTGCACCTTTGCACCATTTCCCATGTAGAGACTTGTTGTTCCCGCATTAAGTTTACTTCTTATGAACCCTTGCAATGAATTGCAAATATGAGTTCCACATCCTGTGTCTAATACCCATGTATTAGAAGAAGTAATACTAAGCTCAACGTATATCATGTATACATTACCTGAGGTTTGCCCTGCATCCCTCTTTGCATTCAACTCCTTTAGGTAGACTGGGCAGTTGCGTTTCCAGTGACCTATCACACCGCAACCAAAGCACGGATCTTCCTTGGGGTTTGCTTGTCTGGCAACCTTTTGCCATTTAGTGTTTATGGTTGGGGTAACCATCTTCCCTTTTCCTTTGCCCTTGTAGGTGGGTCCTTTCTTCTTAGCCACCTTTAGCTTAGAAGAGGATTCATCCTTGGATCCACCTTCTTTGATCATGAGCATGGGTGAAGCCTTTTTACCCATGCTTGATTCATCCGTCCTTAGCATGATATGTAATTCGTCAATGCTCTTATCCCAATCATTCATGCTGTAATTCAACACGCATGTGTCAAACCCTTTTGACAAAGAGTTGAGGATAAGGTCCGTGGTTAATTCATTAGACACGGGACTGTTGAGACGGTGCAATTGATCAATGAGGCTTTTCATCTTTAGTGCATTAGATGAAACGGATTGGGAGTTATTTTCCCTTTTGAGGATGAACCTCAATGATAGGTTATTAAAGTTGATAGGTGCGTTTGGAATGTTGTTGTTATTGGCGGCCATCTACAAAATTTAACAAAGTTCGTTTAAGTATTAATTTAATTTAACATTCAATACCCTTTAAATCCAATTGAATTATTAAATTCTAGAATCCAACGGTAAACCAAATTTCGGTTAGGTGACCTTTATCCCGCAATTTGATTTAGTTAGGTAGTCAATAAATGACAATTGCAATCCATTTGCAACTTCTAGAGTATGGGATCATGCAATCCTTTTGCATGGCATATTTATCCCATCAACGTCTATTTGTTCTTCATGCTTCGGTGACCCTAAGTTCATGATTCCCAAATCAAGTCGTCCTACTTGTGCAAACATGTAAAATTAACATACAAGTGGTTAGGTGACCTTTATCCCACAAGCATGCGAATTTTACCTTAAGCATATTAGTTAGTTCATAATGGTTAGGTGACCTTTATCCCATTATGAGTTCCCTACTATGTTCAAGTGTTCTCACAAAAGGATGGCGTTAAACTTGTTTACCTTGTTTTAGTTAAGGGATTTTAAGTTTTCATTAATTCTAGTTTGAGAAAACTTTTATGCCATACACTAACATGCATTTAGTGTATGGTTCTTATGAAAATCCATTTTCATGTCTATAAACCATTTTATATATATGATCCTAATCATGATCTTAATAACCGTTTATTAATGTCCTTTTAGCCATTTTTAATTTAACCAATTAAATTGTCGTTTTGCATGTCGTTAACTTGTGTGATTAACTTGTAGCATACAAACATACAATCCACAATCATACAATACACAACCATGCATGCAAAACAAATATGTTCACAATCAAGCCATTTTGGTAGACATTTGTTTAGCCGAAAACAAATGCCACCGGATAAGGGGTAATTACACAAAGTAGGAGATTTCAAATCTCCCACTTAACCTTGCATCCAAATGCTTCTTCATGTGTTCTTCAAGTCTTCATCATTCTTCATCATTTTACAAAATATATCCTAATACATTTTGTCTAAAAAATGAAATTACAACCTAATCTATTTTACATACCAAATATAAAATAAATTACATAACCAAATGAATTATTACATGCCAAATGAATAAATATTATTACAAACCAATTGAATAAATATCAATCAACCATGCATGCAACCAAACACAAGGTCAAGGCTTAGATTGTGAACATCATCAACATAAGTGATAGGCAATACAGAATCACAAGTGATTGGAAACACAGAATCACAAGTGATCTGCAACACAGAATCACAAGTGATTGGCAATACAGAATCACAAGTGATCGGCAACACAGAATCACAAGTGATTGGCAGTACAGAATCACAAGTGATTGGCAGTACAGAATCACAAGTGATTGGTAGTACAGAATGCAGAATCACAAGTGATTTTGGCCAAAATGACAACCACCCAAAACCGAAAATTTTACATTCTACTTCATGCATGTTCATAGAATGCAAAATTATAGTGGGTTTAATAACCATCTCGAAGCATATTTCAACAACTTCGGCTCTAGATACCATTGTTGGGATTTAACAAGTTCATATATCTTAAAACCTTTTGAGAATCATAATAAACGGAAGCGTGTAATTATCAAATTTCACTTGTTAATCTTTAAACCAATTTAAAGTTAAATCCCAATAGGATCAAGTTGTGAACATAAGCTTACAAACTAACAAGAAAGGAAGAGTTTATACCTCCTTAAAACAAGTTTAAGGGCTGTCCAAAATGCTTATAAGATGATGATGATATGTGTAGAACTTCAAGTCTTTGATGCACTAACAACACCCTTTTGGTTAACTAGACTTTAGAACCTTAACAACCTTGTTAACAAAGCTACAAACCCCTTTCTTTGCTCACTAATTTCTGGACAGCAGTAACCCAAAAGAATGATGATGAATGTAGTTTCAAAAGCATGAAACCTCAAGGAGAAATACCCCAAACTATGCACCAACACCTAGCCTTTGGTTAGGATTTGAATAACACTTAAAATCACTTGCAAAAAAAAGCTTGAAGGACTTGTTATGGGTCCTCAAACCCCACGGCCAGAATAGCTGCACCAATGCAGTTTTTTGTGGTCTTTTACTTGATCTCTTTGCATGTGTATTATGGCATTTTACTAAGGAGCATGCTTATAGAGACTAGGGAAAGAATGTCCCATTCAATGAAGAATCTTGTGCATGCTCTTCATCTCCCAATGCCACTACCTTTTCAACACATATAATATACTTGTGGAATATAAAAAAAACTGAATTTATAAAATCAGTTTTTATAAAACATGATTTTATAAAACACATTTTATAAACTTGTATATTATTTGTTATGTATATTTTGTAAAACCAATTTTACAAAATGTAACATAACTTAATAAATTATTTAACCTATAAATAATTAAATCCTTGTTATATAAGTTATTCCATAACATATATAAACATATCAAGTAATCTTTAAGAAAACCATCTTTCTTAAAGTTCAAGTGTCGCGTATTTGATCAATGAACCAATCGTTAAAATCAAACACGAATAAGGTGTCGGTAAGTTTGTTATTGGGTATGACCCGACTTGGATCATAACACATTAGCCACATTAGTTTAATATGTCTCTCGGGCATACGAAATTCCTTCACATATATTGCTTATCCTGGTAAACACTCATAACCCATTAACACCACCACAAACTTTATTGTCTTGAACACTATAAATTATCAAGTTTCCTGCATATTTGTATCCACCTACATGTGAACAAGCCACACCTTTTATCTCGACTACTATGAGAACATACAAATATGAGTGAACCTATCATCGTCTCTTGAACTCCAGTAGACTATTGTTTTCTATCAACAAATACACCACACATACACGATTATGGAACTAATCAAGCCATCACCATTCTTAATTGATTACCAAACCATCACCCTTTCATCACCTATCATTGGCTACCACTATTGCAAATTTCTATTATGCTCGTCGACCATCACCATATATTACTTGCTGCACATAAACCATCGTGTTCCTGTTTTTGTTTCAAGCAACCGAAACCAATTATCCTCACCAACTCTCTCTCATCACTCTCGCTATATATTTTTTTTGTGAACCATCAAGACCACCACGGTTAACCACCTACTATTTATGTTTCTGTCCCAACCGTCGCCACCAACAACTAGTCATCATTGTTTCTGTTACTACCACACCGTTGTTAAGCTACTGCAGCTATTTTTTTTTACAACTGTCGCTAACCACCATGATCTCTCTCTCAACCTCTCACTCCTCTTAGCGATTGTAAACCACCACCATTATAATCCATATCACCGCCACACAACCACCACATATCACGCTATTGTTGCTACTAATTTGCTGTTATTTGAAGACCACCCAACAAAACACTCGGCTGCACTATGCTGCCGCTACAGTTTATTTTTTTTATTTTTGCTTTGTTTATTTGACAAACATCCACTATCAATAAAGAAGAGGTGATAGCTGTAAAAGGCACGAATATTATAATGATAGGAGGAGTCATTATTGACTGCTACTTTTATGTGTTTAAAAAAAAAAAAAAAAAGGAAACCGTAACCTTTATATATAAATGGCGGGCTGTTTTCCTAAATCCAAAATAATCACATAACTGGGCTTGGGTACAATTTTTGGGCCGATTACTTTTATCATTTTCACATGGGCTTAATAAATTGATAGTTGGGCTTTTGAAGTTGGGCAATTATCCTTCTTGTTGCCATCAAGACTTAGCTATGTTTCCTGATGGAAACGATTTATTGATGACGATAGTTGATGAAAATAATGGTGATTATTTGATGATACTTGACTAGTACAGATGATGATAACGTGAGGAATCGAAGATGATGATGGTGTCATGAAATGATAAGGTTATGATTTTGTTATGATATCATGCTAGTTTAATTTAATGAGGATAATGATGATAGTTTAGGTTAAGGATAGTAATGATGCACTATGGTGATGATTAAACAAAGATGGCGATTAAGTAATGATAGTAGAGATAAAGATAAAATGTTAATGAAGATGTTAATTAACAAAAATAATTAAGATAATGATACATAATATGATTTGATAATGATAATGGGTTTATCCTGAGGAGAAGAAGGAGAAGAACACAGAAATATTGATTATATAGTTGTGGTTTGTGAATTATAGCAGAAAAGCGAGATAGATCAGATGGTTAGTAGTGTGAGTCTGGAACGGAAGGTTGTAGTTTTGAGCCCGGGAAGCGGTGTTTATTATTTTTAAAGCTCGTTACTCTAAGGTAGTATTTTTATTATTATTATTAATTTTATTATTATTATTGTTATTATTATTATTATTATTATTATTTTCATTATTAGTATTGTTATTAGTAAAAATATTATTATTATTATTATTACTATCATTAACATTATTATTATCACAAATATTATTATTATTAACATATATCAAACTTTTGATTTTAAATATAATACTAAACATATATATAGATATATAGATATACTAATGAAACTAAATGTATAGATATTAATTATTTTAATTATATATACAAAATAAATATATATATAACATATAAGTTAAGATATAACGTATATAAATAAAGAATATGTTTCTAAATGAAATTTGGAATAAATTCTATATAATTACAAAAATATAAATATTATATGACTAATAAATGAAATTATGTGACTTCCTTTATATATTTTAATAGATATACATTTGTTATAGGTTCATGAATCCGAGGCCAACCTTGCATTGTTCAGTTCAGTCGTATGAATATTTTTACTACAAAATATTGGATTGTGAGTTTCATTTGCCCTTTTTACTCTTTAAGTTTTTGGGCTGAGAATACATGCAAATGCTTTATTAACTGTTTTACAATACTTATATGCGTGAGTTTCATTACTCCCCTTTTAAATGCTTTTGCAATATATATTTTTGGGACTGAGAATACATGCGCTATTTTTATAACTGTTTTACGAAATAGACACAAGTAATCAAAACTACATTATATGGTTGAATGATCGAAATCGAATATGCCCCTTTTTATTAAGTCTGGTAATCTAAGAATTAGGGAACAGACACCCTAATTGACGCGAATCCTAAAGATAGATCTATCGGGCCTAACAAGCCCCATCCAAAGTACCGGGTGCTTTAGTACTTCGAAATTTATATCATGTCCGAAGGAGGATCCCGGAATGATGGGGATATTCTTATATGTATATTGTGAATGTCGGTTACCAGGTGTTCAATCCATATGAATGATTATTTTTATCTCTATGTATGGGACGTATATTTATGAGAAATGAAAATCTTGTGGTCTATTAAAATGATGGAAATGATTACTTATGTTAAACTAATGAACTCACCAACCTTTTGGTTGACACTTGAAAGCATGTTTATTCTCAGGTATGAAAGAAGTCTTCCGCTGTGAAATTACTCATTTTAAAGATATTACTTGGAGTCATTCATGACATATTTCAAAAGACGTTGCATTCGAGTCGTTGAGTTCATCAAGATTATTATTAAGTCAATTATAGTTAGATATATTATAAAATGGTATGCATGCTGTCAACTTTCGATGTAATGAAAGATTGTCTTTTAAAAAAAGAATGCAATGTTTGTAAAATGTATCATATAGAGGTCAAGTACCTCGCGATGTAATCAACTATTGTGAATCATTTATAATCGATATGGACTTCGTCCGGATGGATTAGGTCGGGTCGCTTCACTATGTGGTTATGTTAGGTGGTCGGGCGCATCATTGTCCTTGTTAGGAGAAACAATGAAGACCGCCCTGTTTAAGTTTTTGATCTAGCGAATGGTCCGGTTTCGACTATACGCCACTATCACCGTTCATACGGTTGACACCCGTTTTTTACAAGTGACCTACGTATGAACTTTCATGTTCATGTAGGATTTCACATTCAAAATAATGAACATGTTTTGAAAGGTCAAGACTTTCCCCTCTAACAGTACCTCATCGTGAAATGATGGGTAATGAAATGGCACGCTTAAGAGGTATACGTACCAAGTAGAACGGTCGGAAGACTTTACTTCCTTAATGAGTGGATCTAAGTCACTCGGAAGTGCCAATCTGTTTCAATTGACACTGGTTTTGAAACAACTTTCGGAAGACTTTACTCCCGATAAATCCCGAAAACCTTCGGGTTCCATAGCTTTTGGCTATGGGTTGTGTTGTCTAAGCAAACACAAGCACGTAGCTATTGCTCCTAAAAAGGATAGCACTGGTGAAGCTCAAGGATCCTCTTCCCACAGTATCACATCATTAAATGATGCAATAATAAAATGATATAGTTTCGGAAGTATGCTATACCAAGTAACCAAAAGTTTTTGATCTGGCACGTGATTCGGTCACAATCACGCTATGCAATCACCGCTCTCTCACGGTTTACACCCGTTTTGGTACAGGTAACCTACTATTAAGTTCCCCGAACTCGTAGGATTTCATGTCCAAAATAATGAACACGTGAAACGATTTTGGCTTCTTTGAAATCACGAAATATAATATAAAATACCAAGCCATATCAAAAACAAGAGTTTTGGTCGAATTTTTAATTGTTTTTCTATTTTTTTTTTCTTTTTATAACTAACTTTTCTGTTTTTTTTTTTTATATTTTACCCTAAATTTTTCAATTTTTTTTTTTACGACCAAAACCCGTGAAACGTCAAGTCTTTTAATATCAAAACTAGTATGATGATGACTTCATTAACAACCAACCCGAGAGATTTTACATCCACACCCCACACTTGAGATCAAGCAATGTCCCCATTACTTGAGATCAAAAATAGATTAAAATCGAAAGGGTAAGAAAAATAAAAACTTATCGAGGTAACCACTGATCGTGGAATGACAGTGACAGATGGCGCTGAACTGACTGCCAGCATAAGAACATCGTCCATTCCCGATCCTCACACCAATATCATCATTCAAGTAGTTTTGCTGAACTTAATGCCAGACTTGAAAAAAAATTGTTTCACCAACATACCTAAGAAAAGAAAAACACACGAACTACATAAATGGGACAAGGTGGCACCACCCGGTACCGAAACGCCTTGTCCCTAAATAAATCCACAGTACATAAGCAAAATATAAAATTATCCAAGTACAAACCAACGAAACAGAAATAGTTTAAAACAAATTACAACATAATCACGCGCAACAATCAATCACTTCCCGGCCAAAAATCCCTGGTAGGGTCCCAGTTCACACCATACGTATCCTGACAAGCTTGGTACGGGTCATATGAAGGATCCGGTCTCGGAGGAGTAACAGACGTATAATCGGGAATGGTAGTTCGCGTCGGAATATATGCCTCCGGGTTATGACGCATCTGACGCTGAATTTGTCGCTGATGGATCTCCCACTGATTGTGGGCCTTAATTCCCCTAACATCGTACTCAACCCTGTCAACACGCTCTCCCAAATGACCCAACTCTGTTCCAAACTGTCCTAGTGTTGTGTTAATTGACCCATAATTTTGTTGGTGCCAAGTCATCAAATCCTCATTATGCCTACGCTGCTCTGCCAACATCCGCTGATTATGCTCCACCTGAGCATCATATGCTGACCTGCTATCCCTGTACTCTAAATGAAGACCGTCCACACTTTTCACCAAAGAATTCCAACTCTCTTCACCCATTGACCACGTACCCTGTACGTTCGCACCACTCGAGCTCCCAGCCTCATACGTGGATCGACTAGCTCCACGTCCACGTCCTCGACCTGCACCGTCACCTGGCTGTTGCTGTTGCTCTTCATCAGACCACAAAACCCATCCTGCTGGACCACGACGGATAAACTCAGCCTTAGAGAAAAACAGAATATTGGTGGGCATCGCCTCAACTCCCACCACATCACATCGACTCGTCGGGACCGAAAACGCCCGAGCTAACCTAGTAACAAAATGCCCACCTAACAATGGGCGTTCCGTGCGGTTGTCCATTCCAATTTCCTGCAACCATACCCCTAACATACATGGGACATCGATCGGCTCCCTCAGTTTAATTTGTTGTAGGATCCAAAGATCCCTTCGCTGAATTTTGTTTGCGTTTCTCCGTGCCATAAACATAGTAGCTATCATCTTAAAAATTATTCGATCCTCAGGAAGTCTAAGCATCGACTGAACACTTCGACTCGAACTAAACGGACCAGCACTAACAGTTGCCACAGTCGGCCAATAATCACTTTCACTGAAAACTTGCTCCCCAAACACTCTGCAATTCATCAAATGCCACTTCAAATCATTATCAGTCAACTCAGGATATAGATCTAATGCCCGAGCCAGCTCAACCTTAGACATACGACGCTCTAACCCGCCAAGCCTAAACGATAAGAAATCTGCCTCGGTCGAAGAGACTCGAGGTCAACAACTAACAGTTGAGAAAAACTCTATAGTTATCTGCTCATAAATATCCTCATTAATCTCAAATAACCTTTCATAAGGTCTCAACTCATTGCCCGCATAGACTACCCACAAGTAACGACGCAACTCCCGAACAATATTAGGACCCGCTGATGAAAGATGCGTCCAATCTAAATAATAAGTTCGCTCAATTGGATGAGCGCTATTTGTGGTGAACCTTTCCTCCAAATCCTCATTATTCGAGATATGAGATAACCATAATTCAGGATTATTCGGTGGTTGCCTTGGTTGTTCCTGGGATCCTCTTGATCTCTACATTCATGAAACAAGTAAAGAAAACAAAACAACAAACTCAAAAGTTTGTGTTAGTCATAATAATAGACACCAAGTACCATTCACAACCAAATCATGTTTCATGCCAATCCACTTTTGAAAACAATCTCCAAGTTAACAAATAATACTTGTAAAACAATGCCAAGATCACAATCTATCTCATATCATACTATCATTTGAACCAATTCATCATAGCAACTACACTCACTTAACATCATTACCAAAATATTAGCAAACACAACTTTTCATAACACTTCTTACTTCCAAAAATCTAGAAAAGTTCATCATGTGTGCCAATCTTAACCAATGCCAATTACTACCACCAACATGCTCAACACAACTCAAAAATACATGTTTCATCTTCACTAGCATGGCGTCATACATAACTAAACCAATTTTGCATTAAATCAATCAAACCATTATGACCCGCCCATATGAATACAACCCCACACTAGTTTAAAAACACATAAACAATTCAAAAACTACATCAATTTCAAGCATAGAACACCTTAATCACCTACAAATTCGCAAGTCTCAAATATACAAACCCTAGATTTAATTACAACTTCTAAAAACACAAATTTAGTTATGAATTCAAAGCATACAATGATAATTTAACAAAACCCATGACTAATTGAATCACATAACCCAAATTAAAGCAACCCCACACTAATTCATCATGATACTCAAAAGTTAAACAAACAATTACACATAATAAGATGAAATTAGTTAGAAAGAAACAAATTCGGACCTTGGTGGGAGCCATTCTTGAAAGATTGAAGTTAATTGAAACAAGAAATCAAAGTTTTGAGATTTAGGGTTTTGAAAATCAAAGTGTTTGTAAGTGTTAAAGAGATGTTATGAATGAAAAGAATAAAAGGAATTGGGGTAAATACAGCTACCAACCCGTTTCTAATTGTGTGGATGTAAAAATTCGGGTTTGATTTTAATTATAAAAGAAAACAGCTGGCCGACAGGAATTGGCGCGGCGCTCCGATTAACTGAAAAATCATGTCGAGCTTTTTTCAATATCTGGTACATCAGGTGTCTCAAAGTGGCGCGGCGCTCCATGATCTGGAGCGGCGCTCCATGTGCTGGTACACCAGAATTTCGTATTTTTAAACCTTTAAATCCCATTTTCTCAACCTAAAACCACCAAACTAACCCCAACAAAAATCCAAGCATGATTATATTGCACATATTGTCAAACAAGCACAAAAATATACAAACTCTACAACAATGGTTTTAACCATGATTATTACGCGTCGTTAGAGGTAAAGATGAGTTTAATCTCATCGTCCACCTCTTGCGGTCCATCGACATAGTGTTTTAACCGATGACCGTTAACCTTGAACTCTTCCTCTTTCGAATTTACCAAATCAACCGCCCCATGAGAATAAACCTTTCGAACAACAAAAGGTCCCGACCATTTAGATTTTAACTTCCCGGGAAACAAACGAAACCTCGAATTGAAAAGAAGCACACGATCCCCTTCCTTAAATTCTTTAGGATCCTTCAAGCGACTATCGTGCCACTTCTTCATTCTTTCCTTACTAATCAATGAGTTCTCATACGCATCGAGCCTTAGCTCTTCTAACTCATTCAATTGACTCAACCGAAGGCGACCCGCCTCCTTAAGATCAAGATTGCTCGTTTTTAGAGCCCAATAAGCTTTGTGTTCAATCTCCACCGGGAGATGACACGCTTTGCCATAAAGTAACCGAAAAGGAGTGGTTCCGGTTGGCATTTTGTACGCCGTTCTAAATGCCCATAAGGCATCATCGAGCTTAAACGACCACTCCTTAGGATTAGAACCAATAGTTTTCTCAAGAATCCTCTTTAACGCCCGGTTGGTGTTTTTGACTTGCCCATTCGTTTGAGGATGGTAGGATGTCGAAACTTTATGGGTTACCCCATATCGTTTCAACACCTTTTCAAGTTGGGCGTTACAAAAGTGAGTTCCCCGATCACTAATTAAAGCTTTCGGGGCACCAAACCGAGAAAAGAGCTGTTTTAAGAATGAAACTACAACCCGTGCATCATTAGTGGGCAAAGCTTGTGCTTCAACCCATTTTGAAACATAATCGATAGCAACAAGAATGTAGAGCTTATTATTCGACTTCGGGAACGGGCCCATGAAATCAATCCCCCAAATATCAAAAACCTCACAAACTTGGATGACATTTTGAGGCATCTCGTCTCGTTGGGTGATTTGGCCCGCCCGTTGACAAGCATCGTACGATTGACAAATCCGGTGGGCATCCTTGAAGATAGTAGGCCAATAAAAACGGCCTCAAAGACTTTTCGCCCCGTAACTTGGGGACCATAATGCCCACCCGTCGGACCAGAATGACATTGGACAAGAATGCGCTCGCACTCTTCTCTCGAAACACACCGGCAGATCATTCCATCGGAACACCGCCTAAAGAGATAAGGGTCCTCCCAAAAATAATACTTAAGGTCACTAAAGAACTTCTTACGTTTATGATGTGACCAACCCTTCTCTAAGAATCCACCAACTAGATAATTCGCAAAATCAACGAACCAAGGGTCTTCACACTCCTCCACCTTCATGAGATATTCATCGGGAAAACCATCATGAATAGTAGTCTCATCGAGAACCTCACGGGAGGGGTTCTCAAGACGTGAAAGGTGATCGGCCGCTAGATTCTCGGCACCCTTTTTGTCCCGGATTTCAACATCAAATTCTTGCAAAAGCAAGATCCATCTAAGAAGTCGGGGTTTTGCATCCGGTTTAGCAAAAAGATACTTTAAAGCAGAATGGTCCGTAAAAACAATAGTCTTAGACAAGACCAAGTAGGACCGGAATTTATCAAACGAGAAGACCACCGCAAGGAGCTCTTTTTCAGTGGTAGTATAATTTAATTGCGCTCCTTGCAAGGTCTTGCTTGCATAATAGATGGGTCGGAAATGCTTCTCGACCCTTTGACCCAAAACTGAGCCAACAGCGAAATCGGATGCATCGCACATAAGCTCGAACGGAAGAGACCAATTCGGAGCAATTATGATTGGTGCATTGATGAGTTTCTCCTTCAAAAGCTCGAATGCCTTTTGGCACTCTTTTGAGAAGTTCCATGGGGTGTCCTTTTCAAGGAGTTTATTCATCGGGTTAGCAATCTTTGAGAAATCTTTAATGAATCGCCGGTAAAAACTGGCGTGCCCGAGGAAACTCCTAACACCCTTAACATCGGTGGGAGGTGGAAGGTTCTTAATAGCGGTAACCTTTGCGGGATCCACCTCTATACCGTTTTTAGAAATCTTGTGCCCGAGAACTATGCCCCCTTGAACCATGAAATGGCACTTTTCCCAATTGAGCACAAGATTGGATTTTTCGCACCTGACCAACATCCGTTCTAAATTGAGAAGGCATGAATCGAAAGTGTCACCGAAGACCGAAAAGTCATCCATGAACACCTCCATGCAATCTTCTGTCATGTCATGAAATATGGCCATCATGCACCTTTGAAAAGTGGCCGGAGCGTTGCAAAGGCCAAAGGGCATGCGTCGGTATGAAAACGTGCCATACGGGCACGTAAAAGTAGTCTTCTCTTGGTCCTCAGGCGAGATAGGAATTTGAAAATAGCCCGAGAAACCATCGAGAAAGCAATAAAAGCTGTTTCCCACCAACCTCTCTAGCATTTGATCCATGAAAGGTAGTGGGAAGTGGTCTTTGCGTGTGGCGTCATTCAACTTACGATAGTCAATACAAACACGCCACCCCGTGACAGTCCGAGTGGAAATTAACTCATTTTTATCATTGGTGGTAACAGTCATACCACCTTTCTTAGGTATACAGTATACCGGGCTAATCCATGGACTGTCAGAAATCGGGTAAATCAGACCTGCATCAAGGAGCTTAATGATCTCTTTCTTCACGACATCTTGCATGTGCGGGTTCAACCTCCTTTGACGTTGCACCACAGGTTTGGAGTTATCCTCCATTAGGATTTTGTGAGTGCAATAGGAGGGACTAATACCCTTGATGTCGTGAATTTTCCACGCAATGGCCAGTTTATGGGCCTTTAGCATGGTTACAAGCTCAGATTTCTGACCTGCTGAAAGAGAAGAAGAGATAATTACCGGAAGCTTAGATTCCTCCTGCAAGTAAGCGTATTCCAAATGATCTGGAAGTGGCTTCAATTCAAGCTCGGGAGGTTCTTCAATTGAAGACTTGCTCCAGTAATCTGCATCGCGTTCGAGTTCCTTGAACTCCTCCTCAGTCGGCTCATAGCCGTTTTCCATCAAGGTGGTCAAAATGTCCACCTCCTCAACCTGCAACTCTTCATCAATTTTAACCAATGAGCATTCTCCTGAACCCTGTAACTCTGGGAATTCCTGCAACAACTCAGAGTGGACATTCACAGTGTTAAGAAAATAGCATACATCATCGGTGTACGCAGGGTATTTTAAAGTATGGTCGATTGAAAAAGTTGCATGCAAATTATCTATCCGAAGGGTCAACTGTTGGCCATATACATCAATGATACACCTAGAAGTATTTAAAAATGGCCGACCTAAAATCAGTGGAATTCTATCATCCACTTCCATATCTAACACCACGAAATCGGCCGGGAAAACCAACGACCCGGTCTTAACTAGCATATTCTCGATAATTCCACGAGGGAATTTAATAGAGCGGTCTGCTAGCTGAATAGCCATTCGTGTGGGTTTCAACTCCCAGGGGTCTAGCTTCAAATAAATAGAATATGGCATTAAATTTATGCTAGCCCCCAAATCTGCCAACGCCCGCATACAATCTAAGTTACCCAATAAACAAGGAATGGTAAAACTTCCAGGATCCTCAAGCTTCTCGGGAAGCTTGTTTGCAACTACCGCTGAGCATGCGGCATTCAACCTAACTGAAGACACGTTCTCCAGCTTCTTCCTGTTAGTTAGCAAGTCCTTAAGAAACCTTGCATACTTGGGCATACCTGCAATCACATCAATAAAAGGCAAATTAATGTTAACTTTTTTAATCAAGTCCATGAACTTGGACTTTTCCGCCTCTAGCTTCTCCAGTCTCTGCTTCCTTGGGAATGGGAACGGTGGTTGATACTCTTTAACTACCGGTTTAGCAGCAACGGTTTCCGGTACCCTCACAACCTTCTCAATCACCTGTTCCAGCTCCTTATCCCCCTCCGGTTCACTAACAATAACCGGCTCACTATCCTTAACCAAAGACACTCGTAAATCATCCTCATCGGGCTTAGTCGATGAATAATATGCTAAACCACTGCGTGTAGTGATAGCATTAACGTGCCCATTCTTTGGGTTATTATCGGTCTTACTCGGTAACTCCCCCGGTTTCCTCACATTATTCTGACTAGCAAGCTGACCAATTTGTTTCTCTAGATTCTGAATCGCTGCTTGTTGATTTCGAAACATTTGATCATTCTTCTCATTGTTCTGAGTAACAGTAGTAACAAGCTGAGTTTGAGATATCACAAGCTTCTAGATCATAGCTTCAAGGTTGGACTTTTTCTCTTCGGCTTGGGGTTTCTGAAAATACCCTGGAGCTTGCTGTTGATATCCTCCACTAGAACCTGGCTGAAACCTCGAACCTTGATTACCTTGAGGATTATAGGGATTATTGAAATTCCTATTAAACTGCGCACGTCCCTAAAACTGATTGTTGTTCTGCTGACTAATATAAGCTATCTCTTCCTTCTGATTCATAGTCAAACCTACATCACAATCTTTTGCCAGATGCAATCCCCTACAATACTCACAACCAACCTTCATACCATGAATATCCTTATTTATCTTCTCCAAATTCCTACCAAAGGAATCCAACTTAGCACTTATAGACCCAAAATTGTCATATGCACCATGGGTTTCGGTCTTCTTAACTGAAGCTGAATGGAATGACTCATGATCTTGATGCCATTCATGAGAGTAAGCAGCTTGCTTTTCAATTATCTCTAGCGCCTCTTCTTCGGTCTTATCCATTAACGTACCACCTACTGCTTGATCAATAGTCTGACGAGTCGGGATATCACAACCTTTGTAGAAAATCTGGACCTTCTGTAAATCATTCAACCCGTGTTGCGGACATGAGCGTAACAAAGTAGCAAAATGGTCCCAAGCATCAAATAATGTCTCACTGCTCTTTTGTCTGAATTGTGAAATTTCTACTTGAAGTCTAGCAGCTCGAGACGCAGGGAAAAACTTCGATAAAAATTATCCTCCAAAGTCTCCCAAGAGGTAATCGTGCCCTCTGGTTACTTATCTAACCATCTCTTTGCTTCTCCCTTAAGAGTCCAAGGAAAAAGCCTTGTCTTGACTGAAGTATCGGCAACCTCATGCAACTTAAACAAATTGCAAACATCATTAAAATTACGAAGATGCTCGTTAGCATCCTTAGTATCCTTGCCATAAAATCGGCAATCAGAAGAAATCAAATTCAGGATCGGCCCTGTAATTTGAAAAGGCTGAGTGATGTTCGGTTGAGTAATCGAATTGCCTTGGCCCCCTCGTGTGGCCTTCAACTTTTGTGCCATAGTCTGAGGACGAGGTGGTTGTTCTTGGTCCGCCATATCTTCAGTCTCGGAAAGATCTAAGGAGATGTAAGATTCTTCTTCTTCTCTGATTTCAGGTGGTGTATCGGGCACCACAGTCTCAGAACTACTTCCCAGTTTAATTATATTAGCACTTGAAGAAAAAGATGAATCCACTGTGGACTGTTGTTCGTGACTTAACGCTCTGAATAACTCTCTTTCGGGTTCTGCAAATGGTTGAAGAATCGGAGAATTAGAAGAACGCGTATGTGGCATGCACTACCTGTTACCTGCGAAATCACAACTAACAACTGATTAAACGCACCGATTCAACTAGAGAATAACAAAAAGAAATAATAAACTATAACTAAACTAAACTAAGAACAATTAGATAACAATCTTAATTTTCAACACAACTGTCCCCGACAGCGGCGCCAAAAACTTGATGTGTGAAATCGCGTCTATTATTTATAATGGGAAAAACCGGTTTAAAGATTTACTACACACTAACGGGCAGTGTACCCGATCGTGCAATAGTATAAAGTTGGTAAATCCAAGATCGTTCCAAGGACAGTTTAGACGTGAAAATTAAGATTATAACTAATGAATTAAACTAAGTTAAATCTAGAAAATTGAATTACGAGATAATTTGTTTGGTTGGCTATTTAACGATTAGCCAAAATCAAAGATAGCTTTAATTAATAACAAGATTGAACAATATTTTTGGTGTTTTCAGTTTTAAGCTTTAAAGCAAACAAACGAGTAAAATAAGATAGTTGTAAACAATTAGAAAAAAAATGAATGCTTGTCTAGACCTTTTTCACCTAGTATTGGATGCATTTAGATTAAACCCCAGTTATTATCTAACTTATGTGAATTATCTAGTCGGTTCACCTGGAATTCCCCAGCGCAAACACTTCAATTAAGATTACACGACACGGAATTCCCCGTAGCCTAAGACCTCCTAATTGTGACTAAACAGTTCAACTGAGATGAAGATTCAAATCACAATCACACCAACTCTCGTTGCGCATAATTCACCCCTATTTCGTCTAGCCTTTTGAATTCAATTTACTCTCGTCTCCGAGTAAGCAAACAATCAATTAAGACAAACCAATTGTAAATTAATGCACTAAATTAATGAACTCTCGTCCTATCAAACAAGTACACAACCAATTGAATTGAAAAGTCTAGCTTCAATAAGAATGGTTCTTTAATTCAAACATCAAATCATCATAAATTAATCAAACAACTGATAAGTAGCATCCAATACATAGGTTATTAAATCTAGACAAACATTAAAGAACTTAGCCAATAATCATGGCAACAATAAAAATCACAAATAAAGTAATAGAGAAATTCATTGTTTATGACAAGGGATAAACCTAATCAATGATTGAATCCTGAAAGATAAACGAATCGAGACTTGTTTCCGGAATGATTGATACCTTAGAATGACCTTGGAAATCCCCAAAAATCACCTAAGTTCGTCAAAAAGCTGCTGGAATTCGTCTGGATATGATAATGATAAATTAGGGTAATTTTCGGGCTTTAAATAGGTGCAATTCTGAACCCGGTTAAGAACCTGCGCGGCGCGCCCTTACTCGCGCGGCGCGCCATTTCCTCGCGCGGCGCGCCATTTAACTGGAGAGCTAAAATCTGCTTTTTTAAAACGCTCGAACTGTATTTTATGTGGAATGGCGCGGCGCGCCATGTTTTGGAGCGGCGCTCCATGTCATTTTTGCTGAAAAACTTAATACAAACACCAAAACTCGAATCGGACCAAACCCTTTCACTCGTTTACATCGAAAATCACCCAAAACCATCAAATAACTTCAAAATTAACCTCCTTGGTCTTGGAACTCAAACTTTTCACAACTTTCACCGAAATAATTCCAAATCGTATCCAAAAGGACCAAAATGTACCCGATATCGCTAAGGAAAATGCGTATAAAATTTGTGATATCACTCAACGACTACGATTTTGAACTTCGTTATCATCCTGGCAAGGCCAATGTTGTAGCTGACACTTTGAGCCGAAAAGAGAGGACGGCACCTCTTCGTGTTAGGGCTCTGAACATCACCATCCATTCGAACCTCAACAGCCAGATCAGAGTAGCCCAAGATGAGGCTCTCAAGGAGGAGAATATATCTCATGAGCATTTGAACATACTTGTCTCTCAATTCGAGGTTAGGGAGTCTGGACTCTGATGTTATGCCGGAAGAATTTGGGTACCTTGTTTTGGAGATCTACGGAACCTTATACTTGATGAAGCACACAAATCGAGATATTCGATTCATCCTGGAGCGGGCAAGATGTACCACGACCTTAAAGAACAGTATTGGTGGCCGAATCTTAAGAAGGACGTTGCGACTTATGTTGGTAAGTGTTTGACTTGCTCGAAGGTTAAAGCCGAGCATCAGAGACCTTCTGGGTTACTTCAACAACCGAAAATCCCACAATGGAAGTGGGAAAGGATAACGATGGATTTTATCACCAAGCTACCAAAGACGGTGGGTGGATACGATACCATCTGGGTTATCGTTGATCGCCTTACCAAATCTGCACACTTTCTAGCGATGAAGGAAACGGATACGATGGAGAGACTTGCTCAATTATACATCAAGGAGGTTGTATCTCATCATGGTGTACCTCTATCGATCATCTCCGATTGCGATCCCCCTTTTGCTTCTAGATTCTGGCGTTCTTTACAAGAAGCCATGGGAACTCTTCTCGACATGAGTACTGCTTATCATCCACAGACCGACGGTCAAAGTGAACGAACGATTCAGACCTTGGAGGACATGTTGCGTGCATGTGTCATTGATTTCAGAAAGGCCTGGGAAAGGCATTTGCCACTCGCCGAATTTTCTTACAACAACAGTTATCACTCAAGCATTAATGCCGCACCTTTTGAAGCATTGTATGGCCGTAAGTGCCGATATCCTATTTGTTGGGCTGAAGTAGGCGAAAGGCAAATCACCGGACCCGAGGTAGTCCATGAAACGACGGAGAAGATTGATCAGATTCAAGCTAGACTTAAGACTGCCCGTGATCGCCAAAAGAGTTATGCTGATCTTAAACGTAAGGACTTTGAATTCAACGTGGGCGACCGTGTAATGTTAAAGGTTGCACCTTGGAAAGGTGTGATCCATTTTGGAAAACATGGAAAGTTAAACCCGCGATACATTGGTCATTTCGAAATTTTGGAACGTGTTGGACCCGTTGCTTACCGTTTGGATCTACCAGCACAATTGAGCTCAGTTCATCATACCTTCCACGTGTCAAACTTAAAGAAGTGTCTTGCTGCACCCGAACTTATCATACCACTGGAAGAACTTACAATTAATGACAAACTCCACTTCGTAGAAGAACCTGTTGAAATTATGGATCGTGAGATCAAAACTTTGAAATGCAACAAGATTCCGATCGTCCGAGTACGATGGAATGCCAAACGAGGACCTGAGTTTACTTGGGAACGAGAGGATCAAATGATGCAGAAATATCCTCACCTTTTCCCGACTCCTCCATCTACCTCAGCTTAAATTTCGGGACGAAATTTTCTTTAACAGGTGGGTAATGTAACGACCCTGGATTTTCCAACGTTTATTTATTAATAATTGTTATTATTAATACTTGTGATTTAACGAATGTATGTTATTACATTTACATGTTGCCATGATTGCCCGTACTTGACTTTAAATGCCCGAAACGTCTTTGTGACACACGTACATTACACGAATAATATTTTCAAGTATTATTTACATTCATGATTAAGTTTTATTAATCATTTTGATTAACTAAGGTTATTAGTTGATTACTTGGGCCTTTACTAGTGTTAGTGAACTTTTACTTGAATTATCACTTATTTGGACTTGGGCTCACTTTGATGGACTTAATTTGTAGTGACCCGAACTTTTCCATGTTTATATATATATTAAATCAAATTGTTATTTATATGATTAAGTGTTTCCAACATGTTAAGCAATCAAACTTGTTAAGACTTGATTAATTGAAATAGGTTTCATATAGACAATTGACCACCCAAGTTGACCGGTGATTCACGAACGTTAACACTTGTAAAAACTATACGATGACATATATATGGTTATATATATAGTTAACATGATTTTATTATAAGTATGTATCTCATTAGGTATTTTAACAATGAGTTATATACATAAAAATGAGACTATTAAATTAAGAAACTCGAAAACGATATATATAACGATTATCGTTATAACAACGTCTTACTAGGTACATATGAATCATATTAAGATATTGATACACTTGGTTAATTATGTTAAATGATAAGTAAATATATTATTAAGTGTATTAACAATGAAATACATATGTAAAAATAAGACTACTAACTTAATGATTTCGAAACTAGACATATATGTAACGATTATCGTTGTAACGACATTTAACTGTATATATATCATACTAAGATATATTATATATCATAATATCATGATAATATAACAATTTAACATCTCATTTTTTATAATAAACAATGGGTTAACAACATTTAACAAGATCGTTAACCTAAAGGTTTCAAAACAACATTTACATGTAACGACTAACGATGACTTAACAACTCGGTTAAAATGTATATACATGTAGTGTTTTAATATGTATTCATACACTTTTGAAAGACTTCAAGACACTTATCAAAATACTTCTACTTAACAAAAATGATTACAATTACATCCTCGTTCAGTTTCATCAACAATTCTACTCGTATGCACCCGTATTCGTACTCGTACCATACACAGCTTTTAGATGTATGTACTATTGGTATATACACTTCAATGATCAGCTCTTAGCAGCCCATGTGAGTCACCTAATACATGTGAGAACCATCATTTGGCAACTAGCATGAAATATCTCATAAAATTACAAAAATATGAGTAATCATTCATGACTTATTTACATGAAAACAAAATTACATATCCTTTATATCTAATCCATACACCAACGACCAAAAACACCTACAAACACTTTCATTCTTCAATTTTATTCATCTAATTGATCTCTCTCAAGTTCTATCTTCAAGTTCTAAGTGTTCTTCATAAATTCCAAAAGTTCTAGTTTCATAAAATCAAGAATACTTCCAAGATTGCAAGTTTACTTCCAAGTTTTCTAAATCCATTCCAAGTAATCATCCAAGATCAAGAAACCTTTGTTACTTACAGTAGGTTATCTTTCTAATACAATGTAATAATCATATTCAAACTTTAATTCAATTTCTATAACTATAACAATCTTATTTCGAGTGGAAATCTTACTTGAAATTGTTTTCGTGTCATGATTCTGCTTCAAGAACTTTCAAGCCATCCAAGGATCCTTTGAAGCTAGATCTATTTTTCTCATTTCCAGTAGGTTTATCCAAGGAACTTGAGGTAGTAATGATATTCATAACATCATTCGATTCATACATATAAAGCTATCTTATTCGAAGGTTTAAACTTGTAATCACTAGAACATAGTTTAGTTAATTCTAAACTTGTTCGCAAACAAAAGTTAATCCTTCTAACTTGACTTTTAAAATCAACTAAACACATGTTATATATCTAGATGATATGCTAACTTAATGATTTAAAACCTGGAAACACGAAAAACACCGTAAAACCGGATTTACGCCGTCGTAGTAACACCGCGGGCTGTTTTGGGTTAGTTAATTAAAAACTATGATAAACTTTGATTTAAAAGTTGTTATTCTGGGAAAATGATTTTTATTATGAACATGAAACTATATCCAAAAATCATGGTTAAACTCAAAGTGGAAGTATGTTTTCTAAAATGGTCATCTAGACGTCGTTCTTTCGACTTAAATGACTACCTTTACAAAAACGACTTGTAACTTATTTTTCCGACTATAAACCTATACTTTTTCTGTTTAGATTCATAAAATAGAGTTCAATATGAAACCATAGCAATTTGATTCACTCAAAACGGATTTAAAATGAAGAAGTTATGGGTAAAACAAGATTGGATAATTTTTCTCATTTTAGCTACGTGAAAATTGGTAACAAATCTATTCCAACCATAACTTAATCAACTTGTATTGTATATTATGTAATCTTGAGATACCATAGACACGTATACAATGTTTCGACCTATCATGTCGACACATCTATATATATTTCGGAACAACCATAGACACTTTATATGTGAATGTTGGAGTTAGCTATACAGGATTGAGGTTGATTCCAAAATATATATAGTTTGAGTTGTGATCAATACTAAGATACGTATACACTGGGTCGTGGATTGATTCAAGATAATATTTATCGATTTATTTCTGTACATCTAACTGTGTACAACTAGTTGTAGATTACTAATGAGGACAGCTGACTTAATAAACTTAAAACATCAAAATGTATTAAAAGTGTTGTAAATATATTTTGAACATACTTTGATATATATGTATATATTGTTATAGGTTCGTGAACCAACCAGTGGCCAAGTCTTACTTCCCGATGAGTTACAGTCCCAGTTTTAAAATCTAATATTTTTGGGATGAGAATACATGCAGGTTTTATAAATGATTTAAAAAATAGACACAAGTACGTGAAACTACATTCTATGGTTGAATTATCAAAATCGAATATGCCCCTTTTTATTAAGTCTGGTAATCTAAGAATTAGGGAACAGACACCCTAATTGACGCGAATCCTAAAGATAGATCTATTGAGCCTAACAAACCCCATCCAAAGTACCGGATGCTTTAGTACTTCGAAATTTATATCATATCCGAAGGGTGTCCCGGAATGATGGGGATATTCTTATATATGCATCTTGTTAATGTCAGTTACCAGGTGTTCACCATATGAATGATTTTTATCTCTATGTATGGGATGTGTATTGAAATATGAAATCTTGTGGTCTATTGTTACGATTTGATATATATAGGTTAAACCTATAACTCACCAACATTTTTGTTGACGTTTAAAGCATGTTTATTCTCAGGTGAATACTAAGAGCTTCCGCTGTTGCATACTAAAATAAGGACAAGATTTGGAGTCCATGTTTGTATGATATTGTGTAAAAACTGCATTCAAGAAACTGATTTCAATGTAACATATTTGTATTGTAAACCATTATGTAATGGTCGTGTGTAAACAGGTATTTTAGATTATCATTATTTGATAATCTACGTAAAGCTTTTTAAACCTTTATTTATGAAATAAAGGTTATGGTTTTTTTTAAAAATGAATGCAGTCTTTGAAAAACGTCTCATATAGAGGTCAAAACCTCGCAACGAAATCAATTAATATGGAACGTTTTTAATCAATAAGAACGGGACATTTCAGTTGGTATCCGAGCGTTGGTCTTAGAGAACCAGAAAATTTGCATTAGTGTGTCTTATCGAGTTTGTTAGGATACATTAGTGAGTCTGGACTTCGACCGTGTTTTCTTTAAAAATGATTGCTTAACATTTTTGTTGGAAACTATATATTATTAACATGTATATATTATGTGATATATTAATCTCTTAACATGTTTGATATTGTGTGATAGATGTCTACCTCTAGCACAAATCCCATTGACTCACCTAATAATAACGAAGAGTCGAATATATATTGGACTGATTCACAAGTTCCCGAAGAAGAACCGGAAGAAGAATCAGAACCGGAAGAGGAGGAACCGGAGGAGGAAATAGAACCGGTGGGGGAAATAATAAAACGGTTAAGTAAAAGAAAATCCTCAACAACCGACCAAGGTTAATTATGGCCAATGGTGTTTCCGCCAAGGAAGCAAAATATTGGGAGGATTACCAATTCTCCGATGAATCGGATTCCGACGAGAATTCCGATGATGTTATAGAAATTACCCCAACTGAATTTAAAAAGGCAAAAGAAAATAATAAGGGAAAGGGCATAAAAATAGAGAAATCTAATTCCAACCCCGATGAACTTTATATGTATCGTCAACCCCCGAAGCCCTTAAGTTGTAACAATGACCTGGGAACCTCTAAACCACCAGGTTTTTCTAAACCGTTGTGGAAAACGACAGCTCGTATTAGGGGAACATCATATATCCCTAGAAACTTGGCAAAACGAACCAAAACCGAAGAAGAAGAAACGAGCGAGTCGGAATAAGATAGTTGTATTCGTGTGGTGTAATATATGTAATATAGTGTGCTTATGCTTTATGATATATGTAAAAATTGCTTGTATTAATAAGTATTTTTTTTATGAATCTAACTCTTGTCTATTTTACAGTATAAAAACACAAAATGGATAGACAACCCAATATTTTAAGAGACCTACCCGGAGACATGATTGATGAAATCTTGTCTAGAGTCGGTCAGAATTCTTCGCACAACTATTTACGGCGAAATCAGTTTGTAAGACATTCGAAGAACGTTCCAAGAATACCTTGGTTTATAAGAGACTTTCGTTTGAAAGATGGGGGATATCACATTGGGAAACCCATAAGTTACGATGTGTTTACTTTGACGCATATATTGCGGGGAACCCAAATGATATTTTACGCAACGGGTTAAGAAATTATTTTGACTCAATGTATCCGAATATAGGACTTCATGATTTACAAAAAGCGGCTAACATGCAACATAAAGAAGCATGCTATGCTTACGGGTTAGTAATGTTCGCTTCTCACCAAAGTGAGAAAAAGAACATCGGGCTACAACTATTAAACAAAAAGTTGCCACAAGTGACAGAGTCGGTAATTGGGGTAAGAAATGAGGTTTTTAGGTTATTACGAGACTGTTGGTCATTACGTAACCCTCGTCCCTTTGACGACATTACAACACGCTGTCTTATCAACGGCCATAACGGTTATGTTCCACAAGACCAAGGATGGGAAGTAGTCCTAGTAAAACCAGAATGCATGACTTGTTTCTGGACGTATGAATTACTTGTCTTTATTGCCTTTGCTGAACGACTTGTGTACTAGCTAGAATTATCTTCACAACTATCTTGTATCAAAGTTAGTGTGTGCTATATTTCATGCTTTATGTAAAATAAGCGGTATTGTAAGTTTGTAAAATATTGTATAAAAGTTTGAACGTGAAATATTATTATAATCAGTTTTTCATATAGAATTGTAGTAGTTGAATTGTATATTAGCTACTAAGTATGAACTTAACGGGTAGGTACTACCCGAATTTAAACTTATAAAACGCTAATATGAAGAAAAAGCTTTTATAAATGAGTTCATATTATGCTACGAAATACTATTAACTACTCTTAATATTCTGTATGATTAACTTGTTCCATTTGACTATTTTGAAGGAAATGGCACCGACTACTCGACACACCGTGAATATGAATGAAGAGGAATTCCGTACTTTTCTAGCTTCAAACATAGCCGTAGTACAGGCTGCACTACATACCAACAATAACCTTGGATCTAGCAGTACAGGAAATCGTGTAGGATGCACCTACAAAGAATTCGCTGCCTGCAAACCTTTGGAATTTGATGGAACCGAAGGACCGATCGGATTGAAACGGTGGACCGAGAAGGTTGAATCGGTGTTTGCCATAAGTAAGTGTACTGAAGAGGACAAAGTGAAGTACGCTACGCATACCTTCACAGGTTCTACATTAACATGGTGGAATACCTATCTAGAGCAAGTGGGACAAGATGATGCGTACGCACTACCGTGGTCAGCATTCAAGCACTTGATGAACGAGAAGTACCGTCCCAGAACCGAGGTCAATAAGCTCAAGACAGAACTTAGAGGGTTACGAACCCAAGGATTTGATATTACCACGTACGAAAGACGATTCACAGAATTGTGCCTATTGTGTCCGGGAGCGTTCGAAGATGAGGAAGAGAAGATTGACGCGTTTGTGAAAGGATTACCGGAAAGAATCCAAGAAGATATAAGTTCACACGAGCCCGCCTCCATACAACAGGCATGTAGAATGGCTCACAAACTAGTGAACCAGATAGAGGAAAGAATTAAAGAACAGACGGCTGAAGAGGCCAATGTGAAGTAAGTCAAAAGAAAGTGGGAGGAAAACGGTGATAAGAATCACCAATACAACAACAACAGCAATTACAACAATAATCGCAACAATTATCCCAACAATCGCAACATCAATTGCAACTACAACAAACGGCCCAACAACAACAACAACAACAACAACAACAACAACAACAACAATAACAACAACAGCAACTACAACAATCATCCCAACAACAATAACAACCGCAACAACAACAACAATCAGAAGCAGCTATGCCAAAGGTGTGAAAAGTATCACTCGGGGTTCTGCACCAAATTTTGCAACAAGTGTAAAAGAAATGGTCATAGCGCGGTGAAGTGTGAGGTCTACGGACCAGGGGTTAACAGAACGAAAGGAACAAATGGTGTCGGAACGAGTAATGGCGGAGCAAGTAGTGTCGGAGCAAGTTATGCCAATGTAGTTTGTTATAAATGTGGAAAACTGGGCCACATTATTAGAAATTGTCTGAACCAGGAGAACAAGAAGGGACAAGGCCGCGGAAGAGTTTTCAATATTAATGCGGTAGAGGCACAGGAAGACCCGGAGCTTGTTACGGGTACGTTTCTTATTGTCAATAAATCTGCTTACGTTTTATTTGATTCGGGTGCGGATAGAAGCTATATGAGTAGAGATTTTTGTGCTAAATTAAGTTGTCCATTGACGCCGTTGGATAGTAAATTTTTACTCGAATTAGCAAACGGTAAATTAATTTCAGCAGATAATATATGCCGGAATCGAGAAATTAAACTGGGTAGCAAAATATTTAAGATTAATTTGATACCAGTAGAGTTAGGGAGTTTTGATGTAATAGTTGGCATGGACTGGCTGAAGAAGGTGAAAGCAGAGATTGTATGTTATAAAAATGCAATTCGCATTGTACTAGAAGAAGGAGAACCCTTAATGGTGTACGGAGAAAAGGGCAACATGAAGCTACATCTTATTAGTAATTTGAAGGCACAAAAACTAATAAGAAAAGGTTGCTATGCTGTTCTAGCACACGTCGAGAAAGTACAAACTGAAGAAAAGAGCATCAATGATATTCCCTTCTCAAAAGAATTTCCCGATGTATTTCCGAAAGAATTACCGGGACTACCTCCACATCGATCTGTTGAATTTCAAATAGATCTTGTACCAGGAGCTGCACCAATAGCTCGTGCTCCTTATAGACTCGCACCCAGCAAGATGAAAGAACTGCAAAGCCAACTGCAAGAACTATTAGAACGTGGTTTCATTCGACCAAGCACATCACCATGGGGAGCTCCTGTTTTGTTTGTCAAGAAGAAGGATGGTACATTTAGGTTGTGTATTGACTACAGAGAGTTAAACAAACTTACCATCAAAAACCGTTATCCACTGCCGAGAATTGACGACTTATTTGATCAACTACAAGGCTCGTCGGTTTATTCGAAGATCGATTTACGTTCTGGATATCATCAAATGCGAGTAAAGGAGGATGATATTCCAAAAACTGCTTTTAGGACGCGTTATGGTCATTACGAGTTTATGGTTATGCCGTTTGGATTGACTAACGCACCAGCTGTGTTTATGGACCTTATGAACCGAGTGTGTGGGCCATATCTTGAAAAGTTTGTCATTGTTTTCATCGATGACATACTTATTTATTCAAAGAATGATCAAGAGCACGAAGAACATTTGAGAAAAGTGCTAGAAGTATTGAGGAAAGAAAAACTGTACGCTAAGTTTTCAAAGTGTGCATTTTGGTTGGAAGAAGTTCAATTCCTCGGTCACATAGTGAACAAAGAAGGTATCCAGGTGGACCCGGCAAAGATCGAAACCGTTGAAAAGTGGGAAACCCCAAAAACTCTGAAGCATATACGTCAATTTTTAGGATTGGCTGGTTACTACAGAAGATTCATCCAAGATTTCTCCAAAATAGCAAAACTCTTGACTGCATTAACGCATAAAGGGAAGAAATTTGAATGGAAGGATGAACAAGATAAGGCGTTTCAATTATTGAAGAAAAATCTAACTACAGCACCTATATTGTCATTGCCTGAAGGGAATGATGATTTTGTGATTTATTGTGACGCATCAAAGCAAGGTCTCGGTTGTGTATTAATGCAACGGACGAAGGTGATTGCTTATGTGTCTAGACAATTGAAGATTCACGAGCAAAATTATACGACGCATGATTTAGAATTAGGCGCGGTAGTTTTTGCATTAAAGACTTGGAGGCACTACTTATATGGGGTCAAAAGTATTATATATACCGACCACAAAAGTCTTCAACACATATTTAATCAGAAACAACTGAATATGAGGCAGCGTAGGCGGATTGAATTGTTGAATGATTACGACTTTGAGATTCGTTACCACCCGGGGAAGGCAAATGTGGTAGCCGACGCCTTGAGCAGAAAGGACAGAGAACCCATTCGAGTAAAATCGATGAATATAATGATTCACAGTAACCTTACTACTCAAATAAAGGAGGCGCAACAAGGAGTTTTAAAAGAGGAAAATTTAAAGGATGAAATACCCAAAGGATCGGAGAAGCATCTTAATATTCGGGAAGACGGAACCCGGTATAGGGCTGAAAGAATTTGAGTACTAAAATTTGGAGATATGAGAGAAATGGTACTTAGAGAAGCTCATAAAACCAGATACTCAATACATCCTGGAACGGGAAAGATGTACAAGGATCTTAAGAAACATTTTTGGTGGCCAGGTATGAAAGCCGATATTGCTAAATATGTAGGAGAATGTTTGACGTGTTCTAAGGTCAAAGCTGAACATCAGAAACCATCAGGTCTACTACAACAACCTGAAATCCCGGAATGGAAATGGGAAAATATTACCATGGATTTCATTACTAAATTGCCAAGGACTGCAAGTGGTTATGATACTATTTGGGTAATAGTTGATCGTCTCACCAAGTCAGCACACTTCCTGCCAATAAGAGAAGATGACAAGATGGAGAAGTTAGCACGACTGTATTTGAAGGAAGTCGTCTCCAGACATGGAATACCAATCTCTATTATCTCTGATAGGGATGGCAGATTTATTTCAAGATTCTGGCAGACATTACAGCAAGCATTGGGAACTCGTCTAGACATGAGTACTGCCTATCATCCACAAACTGATGCGCAGAGCAAAAGGACGATACAAACGCTTGAAGACATGCTACGAGCTTGTGTTATTGATTTCGGAAACAGTTGGGATCGACATCTACCGTTAGCAGAATTTTCCTACAACAACAGCTACCATTCAAGCATTGAGATGGCACCGTTTGAAGCACTTTATGGTAGAAAGTGCAGGTCTCCAATTTGTTGGAGTGAAGTAGGGGATAGACAGATTACGGGTCCGGAGATAATACAAGAAACTACCGAGAAAATCATCCAAATTCAACAAAGATTGAAAATCGCCCAGAGTCGACAAAAGAGCTACGCGGACAGTAAAAGAAAAGATATAGAGTTTGAAATTGGAGAAATGGTCATGCTTAAGGTTTCACCTTGGAAAGGCGTTGTTCGATTTGGTAAACGGGGGAAACTAAATCCAAGGTACATTGGACCATTCAAGATTATAGATCGTGTCGGACCAGTAGCTTACCAACTGGAGCTACCTCAACAACTCGCGGCTATACATAACACTTTTCACGTCTCAAATTTAAAGAAATGTTTTGCTAAAGAAGATCTCACTATTCCGTTAGACGAAATCCAAATCAATGAAAAACTTCAATTCATTGAAGAACCCGTCGAAATAATGGATCGTGAGGTTAAGAGACTTAAACAAAATAAGATACCGATTGTTAAGGTTCGATGGAATGCTTGTAGAGGACCCAAGTTCACCTGGGAGCGTGAAGATCAGATGAAGAAGAAATACCCGCATTTATTTCCAGAAGATACGTCAACACCTCCAACTGCTTAAAATTTTGGGACGAAATTTATTTAACGGGTAGGTACTGTAGTGACCCGAACTTTTCCATATTTATATATATATTAAATGAAATTGTTATTTACATGATTAAGTGTTTCCAACATGTTAAGTAATCAAACTTGTTAAGACTTGATTAATTGAAATAGGTTTCATATAGACAATTGACCACCCAAGTTGACCGGTGATTTACGAACGTTAAAACTTGTAAAAACTATACGATGACATATATATGGTTATATATATAGTTAACATGATTTTATTATAAGTATGTATCTCATTAGGTATTTTAACAATGAGTTATATACATAAAAATGAGACTATTAAATTAAGAAACTCGAAAACGATATATATAACGATTATCGTTATAACAACGTCTTACTAGGTACATATGAATCATATTAAGATATTGATACACTTGGTTAATTATGTTAAATGATAAGTAAATATATTATTAAGTGTATTAACAATGAAATACATATGTAAAAATAAGACTATTAACTTAATGATTTCGAAACGAGACATATATGTAACGATTATCGTTGTAACGACATTTAACTATATATATATCATACTAAGATATATTATATATCATAATATCATGATAATATAACAATTTAACATCTCATTTATTATAATAAATAATGGGTTAACAACATTCAACAAGATCGTTAACCTAAAGGTTTCAAAACAACATTTACATGTAACGACTAACGATGACTTAACGACTCAGTTAAAATGTATATACATGTAGTGTTTTAATATGTATTCATACACTTTTGAAAGACTTCAAGACACTTATCAAAATACTTCTACTTAACAAAAATGATTACAATTACATCCTCGTTCAGTTTCATCAACAATTCTACTCGTATGCACCCGTATTCGTACTCGTACAATACACAGCTTTTAGATGTATGTACTATTGGTATATACACTCCAATGATCAGCTCTTAGCAGCCCATGTGAGTCACCTAACACATGTGGGAACCATCATTTGGCAACTAGCATGAAATATCTCATAAAATTACAAAAATATGAGTAATCATTCATGACTTATTTACATGAAAACAAAATTACATATCCTTTATATCTAATCCATACACCAACGACCAAAAAACCTACAAACACTTTCATTCTTCAATTTTCTTCATCTAATTGATCTCTCTCAAGTTCTATCTTCATGTTCTAAGTTCTTCATAAATTCCAAAAGTTCTAGTTTCATAAAATCAAGAATACTTCCAAGATTGCAAGTTTACTTCCAAGTTTTCTAAATCCATTCCAAGTAATCATCCAAGATCAAGAAACCTTTGTTACTTACAGTAGGTTATCTTTCTAATACAAGGTAATAATCATATTCAAACTTTAATTCAATTTCTATAACTATAACAATCTTATTTCGAGTGGAAATCTTACTTGAAATTGTTTTCGTGTCATGATTCTGCTTCAAGAACTTTCAAGCCATCCAAGGATCCTTTGAAGCTAGATCCATTTTTCTCATTTCCAGTAGGTTTATCCAAGGAACTTGAGGTAGTAATGATGTTCATAACATCATTCGATTCATACATATAAAGCTATCTTATTCGAAGGTTTAAACTTGTAATCAATAGAACATAGTTTAGTTAATTCTAAACTTGTTCGTAAATAAAAGTTAATCCTTCTAACTTGACTTTTAAAATCAACTAAACACATGTTCTATATCTATATGATATGCTAACTTAATGATTTAAAACCTGGAAACACGAAAAACACCGTAAAACCGGATTTACGTCGTCGTAGTAACACCGCGGGCTGTTTTGGATTAGTTAACTAAAAACTATGATAAATTTTGATTTAAAAGTTGTTATTCTGGGAAAATGATTTTTATTATGAACATGAAACTATATCCAAAAATCATGGTTAAACTCAAAGTGGAAGTATGTTTTCTAAAATGGTCATCTAGACGTCGTTCTTTCGACTGAAATGACTACCTTTACAAAAACAACTTGTAACTTATTTTTCCAACAATAAACCTATACTTTTTCTGTTTAGATTCATAAAATAGATTTCAATATGAAACCATAGTAATTTGATTCACTCAAAACGGATTTAAAATGAAGAAGTTATGGGTAAAACAAGATTGGATAATTTTTCTCATTTTAGCTACGTGAAAATTGGTAACAAATCTATTCCAACCATAACTTAATCAACTTGTATTGTATATTATGTAATCTTGAGATACCATAGACACGTATACAATGTTTCGACCTATCATGTCGACACATCTATATATATTTCGGAACAACCATAGACACTCTATATGTGAATGTTGGAGTTAGCTATACAGGGTTGAGGTTGATTCCAAAATATATATAGTTTGAGTTGTGATCAATACTGAGATACGTATACACTGGGTCGTGGATTGATTCAAGATACTATTTATCGATTTATTTCTGTACATCTAACTGTGGACAACTAGTTGTAGATTACTAACGAGGACAGCTGACTTAATAAACTTAAAACATCAAAATGTATTAAAAGTGTTGTAAATATATTTTGAACATACTTTGATATATATGTATATATTGTTATAGGTTCGTGAATCAACCAGTGGCCAAGTCTTACTTCCCGACGAAGTAAAAATCTGTGAAAGTGAGTTATAGTTCCAGTTTTAAAATCTAATATTTTTGGGATGAGAATACATGCAGGTTTTATAAATGATTTACAAAATAGACACAAGTACGTGAAACTATATTCTATGGTTGAATTATCAAAATCAAATATGCCCCTTTTTATTAAGTCTGGTAATCTAAGAATTAGGGAACAGACACCCTAATTGACGCGAATCCTAAAGATAGATCTATTGGGCCTAACAAACCCCATCCAAAGTACCGGATGCTTTAGTACTTCGAAATTTATATCATATTCGAAGGGTGTCCCGGAATGATGGGGATATTCTTATATATGCATCTTGTTAATGTCGGTTACCAGGTGTTCACCATATGAATGATTTTTATCTCTATGTATGGGATGTGTATTGAAATATGAAATCTTGTGGTCTATTGTTACGATTTGATATATATAGGTTAAACCTATAACTCACCAACATTTTTGTTGACGTTTAAAGCATGTTTATTCTCAGGTGAATACTAAGAGCTTCCGCTGTTGCATACTAAAATAAGGACAAGATTTGGAGTCCATGTTTGTATGATATTGTGTAAAAACTGCATTCAAGAAACTGATTTCGATGTAACATATTTGTATTGTAAACCATTATGTAATGGTCATGTGTAAACAGGATATTTTAGATTATCATTATTTGATAATCTACGTAAAGCTTTTTAAACCTTTATTTATGAAATAAATGTTATGGTTTTTTTAAAAAATGAATGCAGTCTTTGAAAAACGTCTCATATAGAGGTCAAAACCTCGCAACGAAATCAATTAATATGGAACGTTTTTAATCAATAAGAACGGGATATTTCATAATTAGCCCACCCTACTTCTCATGTGGACTTATTTAGCCCATCATCACATGTAAGTATCATTTAGGTTGCAACTAGATGGTTTAATTTCAAAGAGAATCTTGTTACTTGTTCTTCCCATGTAAACACCTCCATTAACCAACTTTGTAAGGCTTTAACATGCATGATCTTGTGGACAATCCTCTTCCCCCTTTTTGAACCCAAACCTTCGGCCTCCTAGTGTAAAGGGGAGTTCAAAATTTTTTTTTATCACTTATTACTTGCACTCTTCACTAGTTCCATTTCACTTCACACACATTCATCAAACTTACTTTCTTTTCTCTCATTTTGCTCTCATTCTTGTAGGTAACTTAAACAAATAATTCTCTCTTTTCTTTCCTTTTAAAATCGAACCAAAAACCTTCATCATCATCATTCTTTTGTTTAATGTTACTTGTCTTTGATTAATTGTTACTTACTAGTTGTTAATGTTGTTGTTTGTTACTTACTTACATGTTACAAGAATCAAACTCTTTAGTTTGATTCTCCATATTATCTTGTATTTACAAGAACACATAAGAACATAAGCTTTCTAGTTATGTTCTACACTTGTTGTTTTAAAAAGATTTAAGTTCATGTGTTGTGAAAGCATACTTGTAATTCATGTTAGTAAACTTTAAAGTTTAGTTTCTTAAAGATCAAACCTTGGTTTGAATCTTTAAAGTATGAACAACCCATGAACTAGTTACTTGTTTATCTAGATTATTTCTTCATATTATGCACTTTAAATTTCAAGTTTGTTGGTTGTTATTGGTCAAGTGTTACTAGTTAACTTTGATCTCATTAATCTTGAACTAAAAGTTAACTTTAAAAGTTCAAGAACATAGAAGTGTAACTCTTTAGTTATAACTTCATACACTTGTGTTAGATTTAACTTAATAACTTTAGATCTAGACTTTTGGGTCTTGGATCTTTAAGATCTAACTAAGAACTATGTTCTATATCTTAAGATCTTGATTAGTTAGTTTACTTTCAAGTTTGTAATTTATTATTAGTTTTAAAGTTCATGTATGTGTTAGATCTAAGACTTTGATGTAACTTTGGTTCATCAAAACACTTGCAACACTTAAGTGAGTTGTGCTTCATGTCTTAGACTTACACTTGGGTTATGATGGTCAAACCTTGGTGAAAATGATGCAAACACATCAACGAGTTGTACACTTGAAGCTATATGCATCAAGGATGAGAACCATGATAAGCATCGAGCACCAAGAACCACCGGAACCTACTGACCCTACAGTTCTACTGTTTCTGTGTCTGACCCGTACGACCTGGGCTACTGTAATTATGATTTTCAGATAGATCTGTTCGAGTAGATAACTTTTCATATAGGACTCGTCTTAATCCGAGTTACGGTTTAGGATTTATGGCACTCCGATCGTCACTATGTCCATTTAACGTTGAGCTGAAAATTCTGACCTACTCGCACTTAGACCGTCGCCACGGTCAAACGAAGACGAGTTTGCTTCTGTAATTTTTACCACAACTAAAGGACTCATATACGGAGTCATGGCCACTGGTCTCACCTTATTTCAGTAGGTATAGAGGCCGTGGTGACTGACTGAACTCAGCCTTTGTTTTAAACTCTTTTCATGAACGAAACTTACTTTACACCTTTTGTTTGATGATGAATGATGATGACCCTTAAGACCTTATTTACACACTTTTAAACCTATTCGGACGATTTACTGAGTTAGTACTATTTGACTTAGGTTGAGGACTTTCCGGACCTACACACTTGCTTATTTCCCGAGTCATACTTTATCGCTACTTTATCATTGTGAGTTATAGCATTCCCTTTTTACTTTAACTTATTTTGGGAACTGAGAATACATGCAGGTTTTATGTTTTACATACTAGGCACGAGTACTTAAACTTATATATGTGTGGGTTATACAACGGCATAAACATTCCCTTTAGCTCGGTAACGTTTAATCATTGGTTTTTGAACCATGAACGCGAATCTTAGATATGGATCTATAAGGTTTGACATCCCCACTCGGGCTAGTCGAGCTAGCATTTAATGAGTGTTTAATACTTCGTAATCATACTCACTTGCCAAGTGTACTTTCAGGGGGTATAAACGTTAAGTTAGTTACCAAGTGCCCACGGTTAACATATACTTTATCATACTGTTTTGAAACGCTCTTTGTAGCACTGAAATCTCGTGGCCTACCTTACATACTGTTATACTTAAACTATAGCTCACCAACCTTTGTGTTGATGTATTTAAGCATGTTTTTCTCAGCTGCTTAAGGTTGCTTCCGCTGTGTACTAGTCTTGCCGTAGACACCCGCTGCTCTAGTGTTATCACCGCATGAACTGTTTATCTTGCATTCAAACTTTAATACATTTGAAACTATGTTTTGTAACGACCTAAGGGTCACATACATTTATTCATACTTGCTATTCGTAGAAGCATACTGTTGGTGTAAAACATTTGATGTCGATTATGACGTCATCTTTCTATCGTGAATGCAACTTCTTTTATTACAGCATATAGTACTTAACCTTGTAATGATCCTGTTATTGATGATTCGTACACGATGGTTTTGTACGGGGCATCACACTCATCATGCCTACCATTACAAAGGTGTTGTTTGTTTTCCTGTCTGCAGACCTTATTATGTCTTATGTCTGCTCGCCCGTAGACGTTTTTACTGCAGACAGTTTGTTTTTCTGAAGACATAAGATAAAATAATGTCTTATTATGTCTGCAGACTCGCAGACTTAGAAATGTGCTTCTAAGTGCTGCAGACAGAATTAAGTTATGTTGCAGACATAAAAACAAACAGTCTTCATTATTCAGCATACAGACCTTCAGATCACATCTTCTTTACAGACATGGTCCGCAGATCTTCAGACAAAAACATCTTAAAAAACAAACAGCACCAAACTCTATCACGCCATCACCCTCATCACCTCTGTCACATCAGCACTGTACCTCACAAAAAACCTCATCACCCCCATCACCCCATCACCACTAAATAAGGTCTTATTGTAAATAGTATTCTCATATTGTTATTTTTTTGGGCGGTTAAATCGTTATTATCGTTATTATAGATTTTTAGTTGATTCCTATTAGTGATAATTTATGTTCGATCGGCGACATCAAACCACCTTCCTTGGCCCGTACTGCTCCAATTGTGGCCCCTTGCAGCATCCTCTTTATTAGTTGACCTCCACCATATCTACTTTACGAAAATGAGTTTCATTTACGCTTTTTAAAAAGAAGTTTCATTTACGTATTTGTCTCCTCTCAATTGAATGTTTTTACCAACTAATCACCAAATGTCTCACTTAGTTTTTCTCAGGTAATCCCCAAATGCAATGGTGAGTTTATAATTCATTGGGGCAACATTGATGTGGGTTCTTTGGAGATTTCAAAATGGTGTAATTTTTTGAAAATCGGGAGGAAGAAAGACGAGTTATTTGATTCTATTATACTAGAAGAATTTCTTTTACTTGGTTATCTAGTACATGTAAAGACGATATTGTAGTGACCCGAACTTTTCCATGTTTATATATATATTAAATGAAATTTTTATTTACATGATTAAGTGTTTCCAACATGTTAAGCAATCAAACTTGTTAAGACTTGATTAATTGAAATAGGTTTCATATAGACAATTGACCACCCAAGTTGACCGGTGATTCACGAACGTTAAAACTTGTAAAAACTATACGATGGCATATATATGGTTATATATATAGTTAACATGATTTTATTATAAGTATGTATCTCATTAGGTATTTTAACAATGAGTTATATACATAAAAATGAGACTATTAATTTAAGAAACTCGAAAACGATATATATAACGATTATCGTTATAACAATGTCTTACTAGGTACATATAAATCATATTAAGATATTGATACACTTGGTTAATTATGTTAAATGATAAGTAAATATATTATTAAGTGTATTAACAATGAAATACATATGTAAAAATAAGACTACTAACTTAATGATTTCGAAACGAGACATATATGTAACGATTATCGTTGTAACGACATTTAACTGTATATATATCATACTAAGATATATTATATATCATAATATCATGATAATATAACAATTTAACATCTCATTTGTTATAATAAACAATGGGTTAACAACATTCAACAAGATCGTTAACCTAAAGGTTTCAAAACAACATTTACATGTAACGACTAACGATGACTTAACGACTCAGTTAAAATGTATATACATGTAGTGTTTTAATATGTATTCATACACTTTTGAAAGACTTCAAGACACTTATCAAAATACTTCTACTTAACAAAAATGCTTACAATTACATCCTCGTTCAGTTTCATCAACAATTCTACTCGTATGCACCTGTATTCGTACTCGTACAATACACAGCTTTTAGATGTATGTACTATTGGTATATACACTCCAATGATCAACTCTTAGCAGCCCATATGAGTCACCTAACACATGTGGGAACCATCATTTGGCAACTAGCATGAAATATCTCATAAAATTACAAAAATATGAGTAATCATTCATGACTTATTTACATGAAAACAAAATTACATATCCTTTATATCTAATCCATACACCAACGACCAAAAACACCTACAAACACTTTCATTCTTCAATTTTCTTCATCTAATTGATCTCTCAAGTTCTATCTTCAAGTTCTAAGTGTTCTTCATAAATTCCAAAAGTTCTAGTTTCATAAAATCAAGAATACTTCCAAGATTGCAAGTTTACTTCCAAGTTTTCTAAATCCATTCCAAGTAATCATCCAAGATCAAGAAACCTTTGTTACTTACAGTAGGTTATCTTTCTAATACAAGGTAATAATCATATTTAAACTTTAATTCAATTTCTATAACTATAACAATCTTATTTCGAGTAAAAATCTTACTTGAAATTGTTTTCGTGTCATGATTCTGCTTCAAGAACTTTCAAGCAATCCAAGGATCCTTTGAAGCTAGATCTATTTTTCTCATTTCCAGTAGGTTTATCCAAGGAACTTGAGGTAGTAATGATGTTCATAACATCATTCGATTCATACATATAAAGCTATCTTATTCGAAGGTTTAAACTTGTAATCACTAGAACATAGTTTAGTTAATTCTAAACTTGTTCGCAAATAAAAGTTAATCCTTCTAACTTGACTTTTAAAATCAACTAAACACATGTTCTATATCTATATGATATGCTAACTTAATGATTTAAAACCTGGAAACACGAAAAACAACGTAAAACCGGATTTACGCCGTCGTAGTAACACCGCGGGCTGTTTTGGGTTTGTTAATTAAAAACTATGATAAACTTTGATTTAAAAGTTGTTATTCTGGGAAAATGATTTTTATTATGAACATGAAACTATATCCAAAAATTATGGTTAAACTCAAAGTGGAAGTATGTTTTCTAAAATGGTCATCTAGACGTCGTTCTTTCGACTGAAATGACTACCTTTACAAAAACGACTTGTAACTTATTTTTACGACTTTAAACCTATACTTTTCTGTTTAGATTCATAAAATAGAGTTCAATATGAAACCATAGCAATTTGATTCACTCAAAATGGATTTAAAATGAAGAAGTTATGGGTAAAACAAGATTGGATAATTTTTCTCATTTTAGCTACGTGAAAATTGGTAACAAATCTATTCCAACCATAACTTAATCTACTTGTATTATATATTATGTAATCTTGAGATACCATAGACACGTATACAATGTTTCGACCTATCATGTCGACACATCTATATATATTTCGGAACAACCATAGACACTCTATATGTGAATGTTGGAGTTAGCTATACAGGGTTGAGGTTGATTCCAAAATATATATAGTTTGAGTTGTGATCAATACTGAGATACGTATACACTGGGTCGTGGATTGATTCAAGATAATATTTATCGATTTATTTCTATACATCTAACTGTGGACAACTAGTTGTAGGTTACTAACGAGGACAGCTGACTTAATAAACTTAAAACATCAAAATATATTAAAAGTGTTGTAAATATATTTTGAACATACTTTGATATATATGTATATATTGTTATAGGTTCGTGAATCAACCAGTGGCCAAGTCTTACTTCCCGACGAAGTAAAAATCTGTGAAAGTGAGTTATAGTCCCACTTTTAAAATCTAATATTTTTGGGATGAGAATACATGCAGGTTTTATAAATGATTTACAAAATAGACACAAGTACGTGAAACTACATTCTATGGTTGAATTATCGAAATCGAATATGCCTCATTTTATTAAGTCTGGTAATCTAAGAATTAGGGAACAGACACCCTAATTGACGTGAATCCTAAAGATAGATCTATTGGGCCTAACAAACCCCATCCAAAGTACCGGATGCTTTAGTACTTCGAAATTTATATCATATCCGAAGGGTGTCCCGGAATGATGAGGATATTCTGATATATGCATCTTGTTAATGTCGGTTGCCAGGTGTTCACCATATGAATGATTTTTTATCTCTATGTATGGGATGTGTATTGAAATATGAAATCTTGTGGTCTATTGTTACGATTTGATATATATAGGTTAAACCTATAACTCACCAACATTTTTGTTGACGTTTAAAGCATGTTTATTCCCAGGTGAATACTAAGAGCTTCCGCTGTTGCATACTAAAATAAGGACAAGATTTAGAGTCCATGTTTGTATGATATTGTGTAAAAACTGCATTCAAGAAACTGATTTCGATGTAACATATTTGTATTTAAAACCATTATGTAATGGTCGTGTGTAAACAGGATATTTTAGATTATCATTATTTGATAATCTACGTAAAGCTTTTTAAACCTTTATTTATGAAATAAAGGTTATGATTTGTTTTAAAAATGAATGCAGTCTTTGAAAAACGTCTCATATAGAGGTCAAAACCTCGCAACGAAATCAATTAATATGGAACGTTTTTAATCAATAAGAACGGGACATTTCAGTTGGTATCCGAGCGTTGGTCTTAGAGAACCAGAAAATTTGCATTAGTGTGTCTTATCGAGTTTGTTAGGATGCATTAGTGAGTCTGGACTTCGACCGTGTTTTCTTTAAAAATGATTGCTTAACATTTTTGTTGAAAACTATATATTATTAACATGTATATATTATGTGATATATTAATCTCTTAACATGTTTGATATTGTGTGATAGATGTCTACCTCTAGCACAAATCCCATTGACTCACCTAATAATAACGAAGAGTCAAATATATATTGGACTGATTCACAAGTTCCCGAAGAAGAACCGGAAGAAGAATCAGAACCGGAAGAAGAATCAGAACCGGAAGAGGAGGAACCGGAGGAGGAAATAGAACCGGTGGGGGAAATAATAAAACAGTTAAGTAAAAGAAAATCCTCAACCAACCGACCAAGGTTAATTATGGTCAATGGTGTTTCCGCCAAGGAAGCAAAGTATTGGGAGGATTACCAATTCTCCGATGAATCGGATTCCGACGAGAATTCCGATGATGTTATAGAAATTACCCCAACTGAATTTAAAAAAGCAAAAGAAAATAATAAGGGAAAGAGCATAAAAATAGAGAAATCTAATTCCAACCCCGATGAACTTTATATGTATCGTCAACCACCGAAGCCCTTAAGTTGTAACAATGACCCGGGAACCTCTAAACCACCAGGTTTTTCTAAACCGTTGTGGAAAACGACAGCTCGTATTTGGGGAACATCATATATCCCTAGAAACTTGGCAAAACGAACCAAACCGAAGAAGAAGAAACGAGCGAGTCGGAATAAGATAGTTGTATTCGTGTGGTGTAATATATGTAATATAGTGTGCTTATGCTTTATGATATATGTAAAAATTGCTTGTATTAATAAGTATTTTTTTTTATGAATCTAACTCTTGTCTGTTTTACAGTATAAAAACACAAAATGGATAGACAACCCAATATTTTAAGAGACCTACCCGGAGACATGATTGATGAAATTTTGTCTAGAGTCGGTCAGAATTCTTCGGCACAACTATTTACGGCGAAATCAGTTTGTAAGACATTCGAAGAACGTTCCAAGAATGTCTTGGTTTATAAGAGACTTTTGTTTGGAAGATGGGGGATATCACATTGGGAAACCCATAAGTTACGATGTGTTTACTTTGACGCATATATTGCGGGGAACCCAAATGCTATTTTACGCAACGGGTTAAGAAATTATTTTGACTCAAGGTATCCGAATATAGGACTTCATGATTTAGAAAAAGCGGCTAACATGCAACATAAAGAAGCATGCTATGCTTACGGGTTAGTAATGTTCGCTTCTCACCAAAGTGAGAAAAAGAACATCGGGCTACAACTATTAAACAAAACATTCCCACAAGTGACGGAGTCGGTAATTGGGGTAAGAAATGAGGTTTTTAGGTTATTACGAGACTGTTGGTCATTACGTAACCCTCGTCCCTTTGACGACGTTACAACACGCAGTCTTATCAACGGCCATAACGGTTATGTTCCACAAGACCAAGGATGGGAAGTAGTCCTAGTAAAACCAGAATGCATGACTTGTTTCTGGACGTATGAATTACGTGTCTTTATTGCCTTTGCTGGACGACTTGTGTACTAGCTAGAATTATCTTCACAACTATCTTGTATCAAAGTTATTGTGTGCTATATTTCATGCTTTATGTAAAATAAGCGGTATTGTAAGTTTGTAAAATATTGTATAAAAGTTTGAACGCGAAATATTATTATAATCAGTTTTTCATATAGAATTGTAGTAGTAGAATTATATATTAGCTACTAAGTATGAACTTAACGGGAAGGTACTACCCGAATTTAAACTTATAAAACGCTAATATGAAGAAAAAGCTTTTATAAATGAGTTCATATTATGCTACGAAATACTATTAACTACTCTTAATATTCTGTATGATTAACTTGTTCCATTTGACTATTTTGAAGGAAATGGCACCGACTACTCGACACACCGTGAATATGAATGAAGAGGAATTCCGTACTTTTCAAGCTTCAAACATAGCCGCAGTACAGGCTGCGCTACATACCAACAATAACCTTGGATCTAGCAGTACAGGAAATCGTGTAGGATGCACCTACAAAGAATTCACTGCCTGCAAACCTTTGGAATTTGATGGAACCGAAGGACCGATCGGATTGAAACGGTGGACCGAGAAGGTCGAATCGGTGTTTGCCATAAGTAAGTGTACTGAAGAGGACAAAGTGAAGTACGCTACGTATACCTTCATAGGTTCTGCGTTAACATGGTAGAATACCTATCTAGAGCAAGTGGGACAAGATGATGCGTACGCACTACCGTGGTCAGCATTCAAGCACTTGATGAACGAGAAGTACCGTCCCAGAACCGAGGTCAATAAGCTCAAGACAGAACTTAGAGGGTTACGAACCTAAGGATTTGATATTACTATGTACGAAAGACGATTCACAGAATTGTGCCTATTGTGTCCGGGAGCGTTCGAAGATGAGGAAGAGAAGATCGACGCATTTGTGAAAGGATTACCGGAAAGAATCCAAGTAGATATAAGTTCACACGAGCCCGCCTCCATACAACAGGCATGTAGAATGGCTCACAAACTAGTGAACCAGATTGAGGAAAGAATTAAAGAACAGACGGCTAAAGAGGCCAATGTGAAGCAAGTCAAAAGAAAGTGGGAGGAAAACGGTGATAAGAATCACCAGTACAACAACAACAACAACAACAACAACAACAACAGCAACAGCAACTACAACAATCATCCCAACAACAATAACAACTACAACAATCATCCCAACAACAATAACAACTGCAACAACAACAACAATCAGAAGCAGCTATGCCAAAGGTGTGAAAAGTATCACTCGGGTTTCTGTACCAAATTTTGCAACAAGTGTAAAAGAAATGGTCATAGCGCGGTGAAGTGTGAGGTCTACGGACCAGGGGTTAACAGAACGAAAGGAACAAATGGTGTCGGAACGAGTAATGGCGGAGCAAGTAGTGTCGGAGCAAGTTATGCCAATGTAGTTTGTTATAAATATGGAAAATCGGGCCACATTATTAGAAATTGCCCGAACCAGGAGAACACGAATGGACAAGGCCGCAGAAGAGTTTTCAATATTAATGCGGCAGAGGCATAGGAAGACCCGGTGCTTGTTACGGGTACGTTTCTTATTGACAATAAATCTGCTTACGTTTTATTTGATTCGGGTGCGGATAGAAGCTATATGAGTAGAGATTTTTGTGCTAAATTAAGTTGTCCATTGACGCCGTTGGATAGTAAATTTTTACTCGAATTAGCAAACGGTAAATTAATTTCAGCAGATAATATATGCCGGAATCGAGAAATTAAACTGGGTAGCGAAATATTTAAGATTGATTTGATACCAGTAGAGTTAGGGAGTTTTGATGTAATAGTTGGCATGGACTGGCTGAAGAAGGTGAAAGCAGAGATCGTATGTTATAAAAATGCAATTCGCATTGTACGAGAAGAAGGAGAACCCTTAATGGTGTACGGAGAAAAGGGCAACATGAAGCTACATCTTATTAGTAATTTGAAGGCACAAAAACTAATAAGAAAAGGTTGCTATGCTGTTCTAGCACATGTCGAGAAAGTACAAACTGAAGAAAAGAGCATCAATGATGTTCCCGTCGCAAAAGAATTTCCCGATGTATTTCCGAAAGAATTACCGGGACTACCTCCACATCGATGTGTTGAATTTCAAATAGATCTTGTACCAGGAGCTGCACCAATAGCTCGTGCTCCTTATAGACTCGCACCCAGCGAGATGAAAGAACTGCAAAGCTAACTGCAAGAACTATTAGAACGTGGTTTCATTCGACCAAGCACATCACCATGGGGAGCTCCTGTTTTGTTTGTCAAGAAGAAGGATGGTACATTTAGGTTGTGTATTGACTACAGAGAGTTGAACAAACTTACCATCAAAAACCGTTATCCACTGCCGAGAATTGACGACTTATTTGATCAACTACAAGGCTCGTCGGTTTATTCGAAGATCGATTTACGTTCTGGATATCATCAAATGCGAGTAAAGGAGGATGATATTCCAAAAACTGCTTTTAGGACGCGTTATGGTCATTACGAGTTTATGGTTATGCCGTTTGGATTGACTAACGCACCAGCTATGTTCATGGACCTTATGAACCGAGTGTGTGGGCCATATCTTGACAAGTTTGTCATTGTTTTCATCGATGACATACTTATTTACTCAAAGAATGATCAAGAGCACGAAGAACATTTGAGAAAAGTGCTAGAAGTATTGAGGAAAGAAAAACTGTACGCTAAGTTTTCAAAATGTGCATTTTGGTTGGAAGAAATTCAATTCCTCGGTCACATAGTGAACAAAGAAGGTATCCAGGTGGATCCGGCAAAGATCGAAACCGTTGAAAAGTGGGAAACCCTAAAAACTCCGAAGCATGTACGTCAATTTTTAGGATTGGCTGGTTACTACAGAAGATTCATCCAAGATTTCTCCAAAATAGCAAAACCCTTGACTGCATTAACGCATAAAGGGAAGAAATTTGAATGGAAGGATGAACAAGAGAAGGCGTTTCAATTATTGAAGAAAAAGCTAACTACGGCACCTATATTGTCATTGCCTGAAGGGAATGATGATTTTGTGATTTATTGTGACGCATCAAAGCAAGGTCTCGGTTGTGTATTAATGCAACGGACGAAGGTGATTGCTTATGCGTCTAGACAATTGAAGATTCACGAGCAAAATTATACGACGCATGATTTGGAATTAGGCGCAGTTGTTTTTGCATTAAAGACTTGGAGGCACTACTTATATGGGGTCAAAAGTATTATATATACCGACCACAAAAGTCTTCAACACATATTTAATCAGAAACAACTGAATATGAGGAAGCGTAGGTGGATTGAATTGTTGAATGATTACGACTTTGAGATTCGTTACCACCCGGGGAAGGCAAATGTGGTAGCTAACGCCTTGAGCAGAAAGGACAGAGAACCCATTCGAGTAAAATCTATGAATATAATGATTCACACTAACCTTACTATTCAAATAAAGGAGGCGCAACAAGGAGTTTTAAAAGAGGGAAATTTAAAGGATGAAATACCCAAAGGATCGGAGAAGCATCTTAATATTCGGGAAGACGGAACCCGGTATAGGGCTGAAAGAATTTGGGTACCAAAATTTGGAGATATGAGAGAAATGGTACTTAGAGAAGCTCATAAAACCAGATACTCAATACATCCTGGAACGGGGAAGATGTACAAGGATCTTAAGAAATATTTTTGGTGGCCAGGTATGAAAGCCGATATTGCTAAATATGTAGGAGAATGTTTGACGTGTTCTAAGGTCAAAGCTGAACATCAGAAACCATCAGGTCTACTACAACAACCTGAAATCCCGGAATGGAAATGGGAAAACATTACCATGGGTTTCATTACTAAATTGCCAAGGACTGCAAGTGGTTATGATACTATTTGGGTAATAGTTGATCGTCTCACCAAGTCAGCACACTTCCTGCCAATAAGAGAAGATGACAAGATGGAGAAGTTAGCACGACTGTATTTGAAGGAAGTCGTCTCCAGACATGGAATACCAATCTCTATTATCTCTGATAGGGATGGCAGATTTATTTCAAGATTCTGGCAGACATTACAGCAAGCATTGGGAACTCGTCTAGATATGAGTACTGCCTATCATCCACAAACTAATGGGCAGAGCGAAAGAACGATACAAACGCTTGAAGACATGCTACGAGCTTGTGTCATTGATTTCGGAAACAGTTGGGATCGACATCTACCGTTAGCAGAATTTTCCTACAACAACAGCTACCATTCAAGCATTGAGATGGCGTCATTTGAAGCACTTTATGGTAGAAAGTGCAGGTCTCCGATTTTTTGGAGTGAAGTGGGGGATAGACAGATTACGGGTCCGGAGATAATATAAGAAACTACCGAGAAAATCATCCAAATTCAACAAAGATTGAAAACCGCCCAGAGTCGACAAAAGAGCTACGCGGACAGTAAAAGAAAAGATATAGAGTTTGAAATTGGAGAAATGGTCATGCTTAAGGTTTCACCTTGGAAAGGCGTTGTTCGATTTGGTAAACGGGGGAAACTAAATCCAAGGTACATTGGACCATTCAAGATTATAGATCGTGTCGGACCGGTAGCTTACCAACTGGAGCTACCTCAACAACTCGCGGCTGTACATAACACTTTCCACGTCTCAAATTTGAATAAATGTTTTGCTAAAGAAGATCTCACTATTCCGTTGGACGAAATCCAAATCAATGAAAAACTTCAATTCATTGAAGAACCCGTCGAAATAATGGATCGTGAGGTTAAGAGACATAAACAAAACAAGATACCGATTGTTAAGGTTCGATGGAATGCTCGTAGAGGACCCGAGTTCACCTGGGAGCGTGAAGATCAGATGAAAAAGAAATACCCGCATTTATTTCCAGAAGATACTTCAACACCTCCAACTGCTTAAAATTTCGGGACGAAATTTATTTAACGGGTAGGTACTGTAGTGAAAATAGGGAGGAAGACGTTATTTGACTTCCATGTGGGTTCTTTGGAGATTTCAAAATGGTGTAATTTTTTGAAAATCGGGAGGAAGAAAGACGAGTTATTTAATTCTATTATATTAGAAGAATTTCTTTTACTTGGTTATCTAGTACATGTAAAGACGATATTGTAGTGACCCGAACTTTTCCATGTTTAAATATATATTAAATAAAATTGTTATTTACATGATTAAGTGTTTCCAACATGTTAAGCAATCAAACTTGTTAAGACTTGATTAATTGAAATAGGTTTCATATAGACAATTGACCACCCAAGTTGACCGGTGATTCACGAACGTTAAAACTTGTAAAAACTATACGATGACATATATATGGTTATATATATAGTTAACATGATTTTATTATAAGTATGTATCTCATTAGGTATTTTAACAATGAGTTATATACATAAAAATGAGACTATTAATTTAAGAAACTCGAAAACGATATATATAACGATTATCGTTATAACAACGTCTTACTAGGTACATATGAATCATATTAAGATATTGATACACTTGGTTAATTATGTTAAATGATAAGTAAATATATTATTAAGTGTATTAACAATGAAATACATATGTAAAAATAAGACTACTAACTTAATGATTTCGAAACGAGACATATATGTAACGATTATCGTTGTAACGACATTTAACTGTATATATATCATACTAAGATATATTATATATCATAATATCATGATAATATAACAATTTAACATCTCATTTGTTATAATAAACAATGGGTTAACAACATTCAACAAGATCGTTAACCTAAAGGTTTCAAAACAACATTTACATGTAACGACTAACGATGACTTAACGACTCAGTTAAAATGTATATACATGTAGTGTTTTAATATGTATTCATACACTTTTGAAAGACTTCAAGACACTTATCAAAATACTTCTACTTAACAAAAATGCTTACAATTACATCCTCGTTCAGTTTCATCAACAATTCTACTCGTATGCACCCGTATTCGTACTCGTACAATACACAGCTTTTAGATGTATGTACTATTGGTATATACACTCCAATGATCAGCTCTTAGCAGCCCATGTGAGTTACCTAACACATGTGAGAACCATCATTTGGTAACTAGCATGAAATATCTCATAAAATTACAAAAATATGAGTAATCATTCATAACTTATTTACATGAAAACAAAATTACATATCCTTTATATCTAATCCATACACCAACGACCAAAAACACATACAAACACTTTCATTCTTAAATTTTCTTCATCTAATTAATCTCTCTCAAGTTCTATCTTCAAGTTCTAAGTGTTCTTCATAAATTCCAAAAGTTCTAGTTTCATAAAATCAAGAATACTTCCAAGATTGCAAGTTTACTTCCAAGTTTTCTAAATCCATTCCAAGTAATCATCCAAGATCAAGAAACCTTTGTTACTTACAGTAGGTTATCTTTCTAATACAAGGTAATAATCATATTCAAACTTTAATTCAATTTCTATAACTATAACAATCTTATTTCGAGTGGAAATCTTACTTGAAATTGTTTTCGTGTCATGATTCTGCTTCAAGAACTTTCAAGCCATCCAAGGATCCTTTGAAGCTAGATCTATTTTTCTCATTTCCAGTAGGTTTATCCAAGGAACTTGAGGTAGTAATGATGTTCATAACATCATTTGATTCATACATATAAAGCTATCTTATTCGAAGGTTTAAACTTGTAATCACTAGAACATAGTTTAGTTAATTCTAAACTTGTTCGCAAATAAAAGTTAATCCTTCTAACTTGACTTTTAAAATCAACTAAACACATGTTCTATATCTATATGATATGCTAACTTAATGATTTAAAACCTGGAAACACGAAAAACACCGTAAAACCGAATTTACGCCGTCGTAGTAACACCGCGGGCTGTTTTGGGTTAGTTAATTAAAAACTATGATAAACTTTGATTTAAAAGTTGTTATTCTGGGAAAAAGATTTTTATTATGAACATGAAACTATATCCAAAAATTATGGTTAAACTCAAAGTGGAAGTATGTTTTCTAAAATGGTCATCTAGACGTCGTTCTTTCGACTGAAATGACTACCTTTACAAAAACGACTTGTAACTTATTTTTCCGACTTTAAACCTATACTTTTTCTGTTTAGATTCATAAAATAGAGTTCAATATGAAACCATAGCAATTTGATTCACTCAAAACGGATTTAAAATGAAGAAGTTATGGGTAAAACAAGATTGGATAATTTTTCTCATTTTAGCTACGTGAAAATTGGTAACAAATCTATTCCAACCATAACTTAATCAACTTGTATTGTATATTATGTAATCTTTAGATACCATAGACACGTATACAATGTTTCGACCTATCATGTCGACACATCTATATATATTTCGGAACAACCATAGACACTCTATATGAGAATGTTGGAGTTAGCTATACAGGGTTGAGGTTAATTCCAAAATATATATAGTTTGAGTTGTGATCAATACTGAGATACGTATACACTGGGTCGTGGATTGATTCAAGATAATATTTATCGATTTATTTCTGTACATCTAACTGTGGACAACTAGTTGTAGGTTACTAACGAGGACAGCTGACTTAATAAACTTAAAACATCAAAATATATTAAAAGTGTTGTAAATATACTTTGAACATATTTTGATATATATGTATATATTGTTATAGGTTCGTGAATCAACCAGTGGCCAGGTCTTACTTCCCGACGAAGTAAAAATCTGTGAAAGTGAGTTATAGTCCCACTTTTAAAATCTAATATTTTTGGGATGAGAATACATGCAGGTTTTATAAATGACTTACAAAATAGACACAAGTACGTGAAACTACATTCTATGGTTGAATTATCGAAATCGAATATGCCCCTTTTTAGTAAGTCTGGTAATCTAAGAATTAGGGAACAGACACCCTAATTGACGCGAATCCTAAAGATAGATCTATTGGGCCTAACAAACCCCATCCAAAGTACCAGATGCTTTAGTACTTCGAAATTTATATCATATCCGAAGGGTGTCCCGGAATGATGGGGATATTCTTATATATGCATCTTGTTAATGTCGGTTACCAGGTGTTCACCATATGAATGATTTTTATCTCTATGTATGGGATGTGTATTGAAATATGAAATCTTGTGGTCTATTATTATGATTTGATATATATAGGTTAAACCTATAACTCACCAACATTTTTGTTGACGTTTTAAGCATGTTTATTCTCAGGTGATTATTAAGAGCTTCCGCTGTCGCATACTTAAATAAGGACGAGATTTGGAGTCCATGCTTGTATGATATTGTGTAAAAACTGCATTCAAGAAACTTATTTTGTTGTAACATATTTGTATTGTAAACCATTATGTAATGGTCGTGTGTAAACAGGATATTTTAGATTATCATTATTTGATAATCTACGTAAAGCTTTTTAAACCTTTATTGATGAAATAAAGGTTATGATTTGTTTTAAAAATGAACGCAGTCTGTGAAAAACGTCTCATATAGAGGTCAAAACCTCGCAACGAAATCAATTAATATGGAACGTTTTTAATCAATAAGAACAGGACATTTCAGATATGACTTAGATTAAATGGCTTCCTAAGCCATTGTAATTGATGTGTTTTACTTATGCTACTAGTTTCTTGTTAGTAGCCTTAATAATATCTTGTCGTTCAAAAAAAAAATCATTAGGGTTATGGTTAATTATGATTAATTTATGTTAGGACTCAAAAAATTGTAATAAATTGGATCGAATTAGTGCTGGGACTTAATTGTAAAGAGAGTTGTGTATTGTGTCTATAAATACCCACTAACCCTCATTGTTAGGGATTGATGCTCCTAACTATGTTCAAGAGAGGTGTGGATAGTTAGTTGCTTACATTTTCAGATGAAAAGGTTAGAATCTTGTTTTAATTCGTATTTGTGTAATGATTTATAGGTTGTATGTGTATGCGTTTGTTTGTAGATATGTATTGTATCTACATGTATACATGAATGTTGCTGTTGTTATTATATATGAATGATGAAGATGAATATGAATATGATGATGAATCTGAATGTAACAATAGAATTAGATCAAAGTGTATTACAATTCATCAAGTGTGAGGGTTAGAATGAGAGTAGGTTAAGTGTGTGCAAGTTTAGGTGAGGGAGTAAGTGTACTTGTGATGGAAGGATTATTGAACTAGGTATGGTAATGGTATTTATACTCCATATCATCACCACTTACATCACTAGTAAGCAATACAACATATATAATTTATTTAAGACCTAACATAAGATCTAGTTTCTCTCTCTAGTTCTAAGTGTAAATTCTAGATTTAGGCTTGATTCGTATTTGTGTGTTGAAATCAAATAAAATAATGAAGGAAGATGGTACCATGGTGATGAAGAAATGAATATTATAGGTTCTGCATATATGTGTATGTATTTAGTATATAGATAAAGATCAGATTAGGTATAGATATTGATGCGGGTGAGCTGGGCAATGTAACCAGCAACATCTATACCTAATCTGGTCAAGCATCTATACCGAAGCTGGTCAAGCAATGGTTGTGTTGCCATCTCTTTCTTATCACTTAAGTGTTTTCGGAGCTGGTCCAAGAAGCTCAGGGGTTACCCTACTTCAGTCCTTAAACTGAAGTAGTTGTGTTTTCATGAATAAAGTTTTTGATAGTTAAAGGCAAGCCAACAATTAAGAAGAACCAGCTAGCCGGACCAGCAAATGAGCTTAGTTCAGCCATTAAAGCTTTAATTCACTCAGCCGGGTAACTAGCAAATCGAACCAGCAAAGTAATACTTAGACGAGCCAGCTAGTTCAACCAGCTGAAGAATTTACAGTTCAACCAGCACACGAAACTTAGTTCAACCAGCAGGCGACGCTATTTTCTTTCTAAAGGGCCAGCTTGCTGATACGATTCAAAGTTTATCTAATGCTTTCAATAAAACCGGTCAGGTCATGTGCTTAACACGTGCGTGGCTGTTCTAGAATGTTTAGCTGTCCAAGGAAGATTCTTATCTATCATTGGCTGCTTTTTATCATGGGAAGAGCACTACCAAATGGCAGACTTTTGCATATTGTGTCCTTTATTCTTATTGGCTAATTTGTAATTGTTTGTCCTTTTTGTCTCCATTTTCTTTTTATGTTTTGTCTTATCTAGAAAATAGCTGTTAAGCTTCTCCTATAAATAGAGAGCTTTTGTAATTGTAAAACTTGGTTGATGATTGAATGAAAAGTTTGATAGAGCTTATCTATTTACAAAATCTTTGTGTCTTTACGAATCTTTAATTCCGGTGGCTAAGAGTGGTTTCTTTATCAGTGTTTGTGGTGTTACTTTATCAAACATTGTGGTGAAATCCAAATCTTCATATCTGATATTATAGTTGTGGTGGAATCTTTATCAGCTGTAGTTGAAGATTTGGAGTGTTTCTAGATCTCTAATTGTGGTGGTATATTTATCAATTAAGGGTTTAGATTCTCTATCCTTTGTGTTCTTATTTTAGGGTTTTATACTCTGTTTTTGGGGCTGTTACTGTTACAAATTGGGTGTATAGTATTTAGATCTGTTGGGTGAAGAAAGCTTGTTCGAAATTGCATTTTTAAAGTCATAATCACGCATCAGATCTAATAAGCACACATAATAATCAAGATTCAATCACAACAATTAGTCAAAGTGACACTAATTTTTCGTAGCAATTACGACATCTATTAGTATATACGACCAAATCTCTGGTTACATGTAGGATATAAGATAATTACATAAAGATCAAAATAGTTACAAAGGTGAAAGGTGTGATGCCCCGTACTAAATCAACATGTACGGACCATCAACAACAGGATCATTACAAGGTCAAACACTATATGCGTTTTCAAAACAAGTTTGCATTCATGATAAAAGGTGACCTCATAACTAACGTCGAATGTTTTACATCAAAAGTATGCTTCTATGAATAGAAGCAAAGATAATAGTGCGTGACCCTTAGGTCGTTACAAATCATTGTTCCAAAGTATTAAAGTTTGAATGCAAGATAAAGTGTTTCATGCGGTGACATCTCTAGTAAAGCACAGCGGAAGTCTACGAGGCATGACTAGTACAACAGCGGAAGCTAGCAACCTTAAGCACCTGAGAAAAACATGCTTAAAAACGTCAACACAAAGGTTGGTGAGCTATAGTTTAAGTATAATATTAATGTAAGGTAGGCCACGAGATTTCAGTGCTACAAAGAGCGTTTCAAAACAGTATGATAAAGTATATGTTTAACTGTGGGCACTTGGTAACTAACTTAACGTTTATAACCCCTTGAAAGTACACTTGGAGAGTGCGTATGTTTACGAAGTATTAAACACCCGTTAAATGCTAGCGCTACTAGCCCGAGTGGGGATGTCAAACCCTATGGATCCATATCTAATATTCGCGTTCACCGGTTCAAAAACCAATGACTAAACGTTACCGAGCTAAAGGGAATGTTTATGCCGTTGTATAACCCACACATATATAAAGTTTAAGTACTCGTGCCTAGTATGTAAAACGTAAAATGCGCATGTATTCTCAGTTCCCAAAATAGTTAAAGTAAAAAGGGATGCTATAACTCACAGTGGTAAAGTAGTAGTAAAGTTGAGTCGGGAAGTAAGCAAGTATATGTAGGTCCGGAAAGTCCTCAACCTAAGTCAAATATTACTAAGTCAGTAAATCGTTCCAATAGATTTAAATGTATGTAAATTAGGTCTTAAGGGTCATCATCATTCATCATCAAACAAAAGGTGTAAAGTAAGTTTCATTCTAGAAAAGAGTTTAAAACAAAGGCTGACTTCGGTCAGTCGCCACGGCCTCTATACCTACTGAAATGAGGTGAGACTAGTGGCCATGGCTCCGTATATAAGTCCTTTAGTTGCTGTAAAAATTACAGAACCAAAATCATCTTCGTTTGACTGTGGAGACGGTTTAAGTGCGAGTAGGTCAGAATTTTCAGCACAACGTTAAAAGGACATAGTGACGTTCGGAGGGCCATAGATCCTAAACCGTAACTCGGATTAAGACGAGTATTAAATGAAAAGTCATATACACAAACTGAGCAAACTGAAAATCAACTTTACAGCAGCCCAGTATGAAATGTCCCGTTCTTATTGATTAAAAACGTTCCATATTAATTGATTTCGTTGCGAGGTTTTGACCTCTATATGAGACGTTTTTCAAAGACTGCATTCATTTTAAAACAAACCATAACCTTTATTTCATCAATAAAGGTTTAAAAAGCTTTACGTAGATTATCAAATAATGATAATCTAAAATATCCTGTTTACACACGACCATTACATAATGGTTTACAATACAAATATGTTACAACAAAATAAGTTTCTTGAATGCAGTTTTTACACAATATCATACAAGCATGGACTCCAAATCTCGTCCTTATTTAAGTATGCGACAGCGGAAGCTCTTAATAATCACCTGAGAATAAACATGCTTAAAACGTCAACAAAAATGTTGGTGAGTTATAGGTTTAACCTATATATATCAAATCATAATAATAGACCACAAGATTTCATATTTCAATACACATCCCATACATAGAGATAAAAATCATTCATATGGTGAACACCTGGTAACCGACATTAACAAGATGCATATATAAGAATATCCCAATCATTCCGGGACACCCTTCGGATATGATATAAATTTCGAAGTACTAAAGCATCCGGTACTTTGGATGGGGTTTGTTAGGCCCAATAGATCTATCTTTAGGATTCGCGTCAATTAGGGTGTCTGTTCCCTAATTCTTAGATTACCAGACTTAATAAAAAGAGGCATATTCGATTTCGATAATTCAACCATAGAATGTAGTTTCACGTACTTGTGTCTATTTTGTAAATCATTTATAAAACCTGCATGTATTCTCATCCTAAAAATATTAGATTTTAAAAGTGGGACTATAACTCACTTTCACAGATTTTTACTTCGTCGGGAAGTAAGACTTGGCCACTGGTTGATTCACGAACCTATAACAATATATACATATATATCAAAGTATGTTCAAAATATATTTACAACACTTTTAATATATTTTAATGTTTTAAGTTTATTAAGTCAGCTGTCCTCGTTAGTAACCTACAACTAGTTATCCACAGTTAGATGTACAGAAATAAATCAATAAATATTATCTTGAATCAATCTACGACCCAGTGTATACGTATCTCATTATTGATCACAACTCAAACTATATATATTTTGGAATCAACCTCAACCCTGTATAGCTAACTCCAACATTCACATATAGAGTGTCTATGGTTGTTCCGAAATATATATAGATGTGTCGACATGATAGGTCGAAACATTGTATACGTGTCTATGGTATCTCAATATTACATAATATACAATACAAGTTGATTAAGTTATGGTTGGAATAGATTTGTTACCAATTTTCACGTAGCTAAAATGAGAAAAATTATCCAATCTTGTTTTACCCATAACTTCTTCATTTTAAATCCGTTTTGAGTGAATCAAATTGCTATGGTTTCATATTGAACTCTATTTTATGAATATAAACAGAAAAAGTATAGGTTTATAGTCGGAAAAATAAGTTACAAGTCGTTTTTGTAAAGGTAGTCATTTCAGTCGAAAGAACGACGTCTAGATGACCATTTTAGAAAACATACTTCCACTTTGAGTTTAACCATAATTTTTGGATATAGTTTCATGTTCATAATAAAAATCATTTTTCCAGAATAACAACTTTTAAATCAAAGTTTATTATAGTTTTTAATTAACTAACCCAAAACAGCCCGCGGTGTTACTACGACGGCGTAAATCCGGTTTTACGGTGTTTTTCGTGTTTCCAGGTTTTAAATCATTAAGTTAGCATATCATATAGATATAGAACATGTGTTTAGTTGATTTTAAAAGTCAAGTTAGAAGGATTAACTTTTGTTTGCAAACAAGTTTAGAATTAACTAAACTATGTTCTAGTGATTACAAGTTTAAACCTTCGAATAAGATAGCTTTATATGTATGAATCGAATGATGTTATGAACATCATTACTACCTTAAGTTCCTTGGATAAACCTACTAGAAAAGAGAAAAATGGATCTAGCTTCAACGGATCCTTGGATGGCTCGAAGTTCTTGAAGCAGAATCATGACACGAAAACAAGTTCAAGTAAGATCATCACTTGAAATAAGATTGTTATAGTTATAGAAATTGAACCAAAGTTTGAATATGATTATTACCTTGTATTAGAATGATAACCTACTGTAAGAAACAAAGATTTCTTGAGGTTGGATAATCACCTTACAAGATTGGAAGTGAGCTAGCAAACTTGAAAGTATTCTTGATTTTATGTAACTAGAACTTGTAGAATATATGAAGAACACTTAGAACTTGAAGATAGAACTTGAGAGAGATCAATTAGATGAATAAAATTGAAGAATGAAAGTGTTTGTAGGTGTTTTTGGTCGTTGGTGTATGGATTAGATATAAAGGATATGTAATTTTGTTTTCATGTAAATAAGTCATGAATGATTACTCATATTTTTGTAATTTTATGAGATATTTCATGCTAGTTGCCAAATGATGGTTCCCACATGTGTTAGGTGACTCACATGGGCTGCTAAGAGCTGATCATTGGAGTGTATATACCAATAGTACATACATCTAAAAGCTGTGTATTGTACGAGTACGAATACGGGTGCATACGAGTAGAATTGTTGATGAAACTGAACGAGGATGTAATTTTAAGCATTTTTGTTAAGTAGAAGTATTTTGATAAGTGTATTGAAGTCTTTCAAAAGTGTATAAATACATATTAAAACACTACATGTATATACATTTTAACTGAGTCGTTAAGTCATCGTTAGTCGTTACATGTAAGTGTTGTTTTGAAACTTTTAGGTTAACGATCTTGTTAAATGTTGTTAGCCCAATGTTTATAATATCAAATGAGATTTTAAATTATTATATTATCATGATATTATCATGTATGAATATCTCTTAATATGATATATATACATTAAATGTCTTTACAACGATAATCGTTACATATATGTCTCGTTTAAAAATCATTAAGTTAGTAGTCTTGTTTTTACATATGTAGTTCATTGTTAATATACTTAATGATATGTTTACTTATCATAGTATCATGTTAACTATATATATATCCATATGTCATCATATAGTTTTTACAAGTTTTAACGTTCGTGAATCGCCGGTCAACTTGGGTGGTCAATTGTCTATATGAAACATATTTCAATTAATCAGGTCTTAACAAGTTTGATTGCTTAACATGTTGGAAACATTTAATCATGTAAATATCAATCTCAATTAATATATATAAACATGGAAAAGTTCGGGTCACTACAGTACCTACCCGTTAAATAAATTTCGTCCCGAAATTTTAAGCTGTTGAAGGTGTTGACGAATCTTCTGGAAATAGATGCGGGTATTTCTTCTTCATCTAATCTTCACGCTCCCAGGTGAACTCGGGTCCTCTACGAGCATTCCATCGAACCTTAACAATTGGTATCTTGTTTTGCTTAAGTCTTTTAACCTCACGATCCATTATTTCGACGGGTTCTTCGATGAATTGAAGTTTTTCGTTGATTTGGATTTCATCTAACGGAATAGTGAGATCTTCTTTAGCAAAACATTTCTTCAAATTCAAGACGTGGAAAGTGTTATGTACAGCAGCGAGTTGTTGAGGTAACTCAAGTCGGTAAGCTACTGGTCCGACACGATCAATAATCTTGAATGGTCCAATAAACCTTGGATTTAATTTCCCTCGTTTACCAAATCGAACAACGCCTTTCCAAGGTGCAACTTTAAGCATGACCATCTCTCTAATTTCAAATTCTATATCTTTTCTTTTAATGTCAGCGTAGCTCTTTTGTCGACTTTGGGCGGTTTTCAACCATTGTTGAATTTGGATGATCTTCTCGGTAGTTTCTTGTATAATCTCCGGACCCGTAATCTGTCTATCCCCTACTTCACTCCAACAAATCGGAGACCTGCACTTTCTACCATAAAGTGCTTCAAACGGCGCCATCTCAATGCTTGAATGGTAGCTGTTGTTGTAGGAAAATTCTGCTAACGGTAGATGTCGATCCCAACTGTTTCTGAAATCAATAACACATGCTCGTAGCATGTCTTCAAGCGTTTGTATCGTCCTTTCGCTCTGCCCATCAGTTTGTGGATGATAGGCAGTACTCATGTCTAGACGAGTTCCTAATGCTTGCTGTAATGTCTGCCAGAATCTTGAAATAAATCTGCCATCCCTATCAGAGATAATAGAGATTGGTATTCCATGTCTGGAGACGACTTCCTTCAAATACAGTCGTGCTAACTTCTCCATCTTGTCATCTTCTCTTATTGGCAGGAAGTGTGCTGATTTGGTGAGACGATCAACTATTACCCAAATAGTATCAAAACCACTTGCAGTCCTTGGCAATTTAGTGATGAAATCCATGGTAATGTTTTCCCATTTCCATTCTGGGATTTCGGGTTGTTGAAGTAGACCTGATAGTTTCTGATGCTCAGCTTTGACCTTAGAACACGTCAAACATTCTCCTACGTATTTAGCAACATCGGCTTTCATACTCGGCCACCAAAAATGTTTCTTGAGATCCATGTACATCTTCCCCGTTCCAGGATGTATTGAGTATCTGGTTTTATGAGCTTCTCTAAGTACCATTTCTCTCATATCTCCAAATTTTGGTACCCAAATCCTTTCAGCCCTATACCGGGTTCCGTCTTCCCGAATATTAAGATGCTTCTCCGATCCTTTGGGTATTTCATCCTTTAAATTTCCCATTTTTAAAACTCCTTGTTGCGCCTCCTTTATTTGAGTAGTAAGGTTATTATGAATCATTATATTCATAGATTTTACTCGAATGGGTTCTCTGTCCTTCCTGCTCAAGGCATCGGCTACCACATTTGCCTTCCCCGGGTGGTAACGAATCTCAAAGTCGTAATCATTCAATAATTCAATCCACCTACGCTGCCTCATATTCAGTTGTTTCTGATTAAATATGTGTTGAAGACTTTTGTGGTCGGTATATATAATACTTTTAACCCCATATAAGTAGTGCCTCCAAGTCTTTAATGTAAAAACAACCGCGCCTAATTCCAAATCATGCGTCGTATAATTTTGTTCGTGAATCTTCAATTGTCTAGACGCATAAGCAATCACCTTCATTCATTGCATTAATACACAAACGAGACCTTGCTTTGATGCATCACAATAAATCACAAAATCATCATTCCTTCAGGCAATGACAATATAGGTGCCGTAGTTAGCTTTTTCTTCAATAACTGAAACGCTTTCTCTTGTTCATCATTCCATTCAAATTTCTTCCCTTTATGCGTTAATGCAGTCAAGGGTTTTGCTATTCTGGAAAAGTCTTGGATGAACCTTCTGTAGTAACCAGCTAGTCCTAAAAACTGGCGTATGTGTTTCGGAGTTTTCGGGGTTTCCCACTTTTCAACAGTTTCTATCTTTACCGGATCCACCTTAATACCTTCTTTGTTCACTATGTGACCGAGGAATTGAACTTCTTCCAACCAAAATGCACACTTTGAAAACTTAGCGTACAATTCTTCCTTCCTCAATACTTCTAACACCTTTCTCAAATGTTCACCGTGTTCTTGGTCATTCTTTGAGTAAATAAGTATGTCATCAATGAAAATAATGACAAACTTGTCAAGGTATGGTCCACACACTCGGTTCATAAGGTCCATGAACACAGCTGGTGCATTAGTTAAACCAAATGGCATGACCATAAACTCGTAATGACCGTAACGTGTTCTAAAAGCAGTCTTTGGAATATCATCTTCTTTCACCCGCATTTGATGATACCCGGAACGTAAGTCAATCTTTGAATAAACAGACGAGCCTTGTAGTTGATCAAATAAGTCGTCGATTCTCGGTAGTGGGTAGCGGTTCTTGATGGTAAGTTTTTTCAACTCTCGGTAGTCGATACACAACCTGAATGTACCATCTTTCTTCTTGACAAACAAAACAGGAGCTCCCCACAGTGATGTGCTTGGTCGAATGAAACCACGCTCTAAAAGTTCTTGTAATTGGCTTTGCAGTTCTTTCATCTCGCTGGGTGCGAGTCTGTAAGGAGCACGAGCTATTGGTGCAGCTCCTGGTACAAGATCTATTTGAAATTCAACGGATCGATGTGGGGGTAATCCTGGTAATTCTTTCGGAAATACATCGGGAAATTCTTTTGCAATGGGAACATCATTGATGCTCTTTTCTTCAGTTTGTACTTTCTCGACATGTGCTAGAACAGCATAGCAACCTTTTCTTATTAGTTTTTGTGCCTTCAAATTACTAATAAGATGTAGCTTCGTGCTGCCCTTTTCTCCGTACACCATTAAGGGTTTTTCTTTTTCTCGTATAATGCGAATTGCATTTTTGTAACAAACGATCTCTGCTTTCACTTCTTTCAACCAGTCCATACCGATTATCACATCAAAACTCCCTAACTCTACTGGTATCAAATCAATCTTAAATGTTTCGCTAACCAGTTTAATTTCTCGATTCCGACATATATTATCTGCTGAAATTAATTTACCATTTGCTAATTCGAGTAAAAATTTACTATCCAAAGGCGTCAATGGACAACTTAATTTAGCACAAAAATCTCTACTCATATAGCTTCTATCCGCACCCGAATCAAATAAAACGTAAGCAGATTTATTGTCAATAAGAAACCTACCCATAACAAGCTCCGGGTCTTCCTGTGCCTCTGTCGCATTAATATTGAAAACTCTTCTGCGGCCTTGTCCATTCGTGTTCTCCTGGTTCGGGCAATTTCTAATAATGTGGCCCGGTTTTCCACATTTATAACAAACTACATTGGCATAACTTGCTCCGACACTACTTGCTCCGCCATTACGCGTTCCGACACCATTTGTTCCTTTCGTTCTATTAACCCCTGGTCCGTAAACCTCACACTTCGCCGCGCTATGACCATTTCTTTTACACTTGTTGCAAAATTTGGTGCAGAACCCCGAGTGATACTTTTCACACCTTTGGCATAGCTGCTTCTGATTGTTGTTGTTGTTGCGGTTATTATTGTTATTGGGATGATTGTTGTAGTTGCTGTTGTTGTTGTTGTTGGGCCATTTGTTGTAGTTGCGATTGATGTGGCGATTGTTGGGATAATTATTGCGATTATTGTTGTAATTGCTGTTGTTGTTGTATTGGTGATTCTTATCACCGTTTTCCTCCCACTTTCTTTTGACTTGCTTCACATTGGCCTCTTCAGCAGTCTGTTCTTTAATTCTTTCTTCAATCTGGTTCACTAGTTTGTGAGCCATTCTACATGCCTGTTGTATGGAGGCGGGCTCGTGTGAACTTATATCTTCTTGGATTCTTTCCGGTAATCCTTTCACAAACGCGTCGATCTTCTCTTCCTCATCTTCGAATGCTCCCGGACACAATAGGCACAATTCTGTGAATCGTCTTTCGTACGTGGTAATATCAAATCCTTGGGTTCGTAACCCTCTAAGTTCTGTCTTGAGCTTATTGACCTCGGTTCTGAGACGGTACTTCTCGTTCATCAAGTGCTTGAATGCTGACCACGGTAGTGCATACGCATCGTCTTGTCCCACTTGCTCTAGATAGGTATTCCACCATGTTAACGCAGAACCTGTGAAGGTATGCATAGCGTACTTCACTTTTTCCTCTTCAGTACACTTACTTATGGCAAACACCGATTCGACCTTCTCGGTCCACCGTTTCAATCTGATCGGTCCTTCGGTTCCATCAAATTCCAAAGGTTTGCAGGCAGTGAATTCTTTGTAGGTGCATCCTACACGATTTCCTGTACTGCTAGATCCAAGGTTATTGTTGGTATGTAGCGCAGCCTGTACTGCGGCTATGTTTGAAGCTAGAAAAGTACGGAATTCCTCTTCATTCATATTCACGGTGTGTCGAGTAGTCGGTGCCATTTCCTTCAAAATATTCAAATGGAACAAGTTAATCATACAGAATATTAAGAGTAGTTAATAGTATTTCGTAGCATAATATGAACTCATTTATAAAAGCTTTTTCTTCATATTAGCGTTTTATAAGTTTAAATTCAGGTAGTACCTACCCGTTAAGTTCATACTTAGTAGCTAATATACAATTCAACTACTACAATTCTATATGAAAAACTGATTATAATAATATTTCGCGTTCAAACTTTTACACAATATTTTACAAACTTACAATACCGCTTATTTTACATATAGCATGAAATATAGCACACAATAAATTTGATACAAGATGGTTGTGAAGATAATTCTAGCTAGTACACAAGTCGTTCAGCAAAGGCAATAAAGACACGTAATTCATACGTCCAGAAACAAGTCATGCATTCTGGTTTTACTAGGATTACTTCCCATCCTTGGTCTTGTGGAACATAACCGTTATGGCCGTTGATAAGATAGCGTGTTGTAACGTCGTCAAAGGGACGAGGGTTACGTAATGTCCAACAGTCCCGTAACAATCTAAAAACCTCATTTCTTACCCCAATTACCGACTCCGTCACTTGTGGGAACGTTTTGTTTAATAGTTGTAGCCCGATGTTCTTGTTCTCACTTTGGTGAGAAGCGAACATTACTAATCCGTAAGCATAACATGCTTCTTTATGTTGCATGTTAGCCGCTTTTTCTAAATCACGAAGTCCAATATTCGGATATATTGAGTCAAAATAATTTCTTAACCCATTGCGTAAAATAGCATTTGGGTTCCCCGCAATATATGCGTCAAAGTAAACACATCGTAACTTATGGGTTTCCCAATGTGATATCCCCCATCTTTCAAACGAAAGTCTCTTATAAACCAAGACATTCTTGGAACGTTCTTCGAATGTCTTACAAACTGATCTCGCCTTAAATAGTTGTGCCGAGGAATTCTGACCGACTCTAGACAAGATTTCATCAATCATGTCTCCGGGTAGATCTCTTAAAATATTGGGTTGTCTATCCTTTTTGTGTTTTTATACAGTAAAATAGACAAGAGTTAGATTCATAAAAAAAATACTTATTAATACAAGCAATTTTTACATATATCATAAAGCATAAGCACACTATATTACATATATTACACCACACGAATACAACTATCTTATTCCGACTCGCTTGTTTCTTCTTCTTCGGTTTTGGATCGTTTTGCCAAGTTTCTAGGGATATATGATGTTACCCTAATACGAACCGTCGTTTTCCACATTGGTTTAGAAAAACCTGGTGGTTTAGAGGTTCCCGGGTCATTGTTACAACTTAAGGACTTCGGGGGTTGACGATACATATAAAGTTCATCGGGGTTGGAATTAGATTTCTCTATTTTTATGCCCTTTCCCTTATTATTTTCTTTTGCCTTTTTAAATTCAGTTGGGGTAATTTCTATAACATCATCGTAATTCTCGTCGGAATCCGATTCATCGGAGAATTGGTAATCCTCCCAATATTTTGCTTCTTTGGCGGAAACACCATTGACCATAATTAACCTTGGTCGGTTGGTTGAGGATTTTCTTTTACTTAACCATTTTATTATTTCCCCCACCGGTTCTATTTCCTCCTCTGGTTCCTCCTCTTCCGGTTCTGATTCTTCTTCCGGTTCCGACTCTTCTTCCGGTTCCTCTTCGGGAACTTGTGAATCAGTCCACGAATCATTCCAATTTACATTTGACTCTTCATTATTATTAGGTGAGTCAATGGGACTTGTTCTAGAGGTAGACATCTATCACATAATATCAAACGCGTTAAGAGATTAATATATCACATAATATTCACATGCTAAAAATATATAGTTTCCAACAAAATTTGTTAAGCAATCATTTTTCAAGTAAACACGGTCGAAGTCCAGACTCACTAATGCATCCTAACAAACTCAATAAGACACACTAATGCAAAATTCTGGTTCTCTAAGACCAACGCTCTGATACCAACTGAAATGTCCCGTTCTTATTGATTAAAAACGTTCCATATTAATTGATTTCGTTGCGAGGTTTTGACCTCTATATGAGACGTTTTTCAAAGACTGCATTCATTTTAAAACAAACCATAACCTTTATTTCATCAATAAAGGTTTAAAAAGCTTTACGTAGATTATCAAATAATGATAATCTAAAATATCTTGTTTACACACGACCATTACATAATGGTTTACAATACAAATATGTTACAACAAAATAAGTTTCTTGAATGCAGTTTTTACACAATATCATACAAGCATGGACTCCAAATCTCGTCCTTATTTAAGTATGCGACAGCGGAAGCTCTTAATAATCACCTGAGAATAAACATGCTTAAAACGTCAACAAAAATGTTGGTGAGTTATAGGTTTAACCTATATATATCAAATCATAATAATAGACCACAAGATTTCATATTTCAATACACATCCCATACATAGAGATAAAAATCATTCATATGGTGAACACCTGGTAACCGACATTAACAAGATGCATATATAAGAATATCCCCATCATTCCGGGACACCCTTCGGATATGATATAAATTTCGAAGTACTAAAGCATCCGGTACTTTGGATGGGGTTTGTTAGGCCCAATAGATCTATCTTTAGGATTCTCGTCAATTAGGGTGTCTGTTCCCTAATTCTTAGATTACCAGACTTACTAAAAAGGGGCATATTCGATTTCGATAATTCAACCATAGAATGTAGTTTCACGTACTTGTGTCTATTTTGTAAATCATTTATAAAACCTGCATGTATTCTCATCCCAAAAATATTAGATTTTAAAAGTGGGACTATAACTCACTTTCACAGATTTTTACTTCGTCGGGAAGTAAGACTTGGCCACTGGTTGATTCACGAACCTATAACAATATATACATATATATCAAAGTATGTTCAAAATATATTTACAACACTTTTAATATATTTTGATGTTTTAAGTTTATTAAGTCAGCTGTCCTCGTTAGTAACCTACAACTAGTTGTCCACAGTTAGATGTACAGAAATAAATCGATAAATATTATCTTGAATCAATCCACGGCCCAGTGTATACGTATCTCAGTATTGATCACAACTCAAACTATATATATTTTGGAATCAACCTCAACCCTGTATAGCTAACTCCAACATTCACATATAGAGTGTCTATGGTTGTTCCGAAATATATATAGATGTGTCGACATGATAGGTCAAAACATTGTATACGTGTCTATGGTATCTCAAGATTACATAATATACAATACAAGTTGATTAAGTTATGGTTGGAATAGATTTGTTACCAATTTTCACGTAGCTAAAATGAGAAAAATTATTCAATCTTGTTTTACCCATAACTTCTTCATTTTAAATCCGTTTTGAGTGAATAAAATTGCTATGGTTTCATATTGAACTATATTTTATGAATCTAAACAGAAAAAGTATAGGTTTATAGTCGGAAAAATAAGTTACAAGTCATTTTTGTAAAGGTAGTCATTTCAGTCGAAAGAACGACGTCTAGATGACCATTTTAGAAAACATACTTCCACTTTGAGTTTAACCATAATTTTTGGATATAGTTTCATGTTCATAATAAAAATCATTTTCCCAGAATAACAACTTTTAAATCAAAGTTTATCATAGTTTTTAATTAACTAACCCAAAACAGCCCGCGGTGTTACTACGACGGCGTAAATCCGGTTTTACGGTGTTTTTCATGTTTCCAGGTTTTAAATAATTAAGTTAGCATATCATATAGATATAGAACATGTGTTTATTTGATTTTAAAAGTCAAGTTAGAAGGATTAACTTTTATTTGCGAACAAGTTTGGAATTAACTAAACTATGTTCTAGTGATTACAAGTTTAAACCTTCGAATAAGATAGCTTTATATGTATGAATCGAATGATGTTATGAACATCATTACTACCTTAAGTTCCTTGGATAAACCTACTGGAAAAGAGAAAAATGGATCTAGCTTCAACGGATCCTTGGATGGCTCGAAGTTCTTGAAGCAGAATCATGACACGAAAACAAGTTCAAGTAAGATCATCACTTGAAATAAGATTGTTATAGTTATAGAAATTGAACCAAAGTTTGAATATGATTATTACCTTGTATTATAATGATAACCTACTGTAAGAAACAAAGATTTCTTGAGGTTGGATGATCACCTTACAAGATTGGAAGTGAGCTAGCAAACTTGAAAGTATTCTTGATTTTATGTAACTAGAACTTGTAGAATATATGAAGAACACTTAGAACTTGAAGATAGAACTTGAGAGAGATCAATTAGATGAATAAAATTGAAGAATGAAAGTGTTTGTAGGTGTTTTTGGTCGTTGGTGTATGGATTAGATATAAAGGATATGTAATTTTGTTTTCATGTAAATAAGTCATGAATGATTACTCATATTTTTGTAATTTTATGAGATATTTCATGCTAGTTGCCAAATGATGGTTCCCACATGTGTTAGGTGACTCACATGGGCTGCTAAGAGCTGATCATTAGAGTGTATATACCAATAGTACATACATCTAAAAGCTGTGTATTGTACGAGTACGAATACGGGTGCATACGAGTAGAATTGTTGATGAAACTGAACGAGGATGTAATTGTAAGCATTTTTGTTAAGTAGAAGTATTTTGATAAGTGTATTGAAGTCTTTCAAAAGTGTATAAATACATATTAAAACACTACATGTATATACATTTTAACTGAGTCGTTAAGTCATCGTTAGTCGTTACATGTAAGTGTTGTTTTGAAACTTTTAGGTTAACGATCTTGTTAAATGTTGTTAACCCAATGTTTATAATATCAAATGAGATTTTAAATTATTATATTATCATGATATTATCATGTATGAATATCTCTTAATATGATATATATATACATTAAATGTCCTTACAACGATAATCGTTACATATATGTCTCGTTTAAAAATCATTAAGTTAGTAGTCTTGTTTTTACATATGTAGTTCATTGTTAATATATTTAATGATATGTTTACTTATCATAGTATCATGTTAACTATATATATATCCATATATATGTCATCATATAGTTTTTACAAGTTTTAACGTTCGTGAATCGCCGGTCAACTTGGGTGGTCAATTGTCTATATGAAACATATTTCAATTAATCAGGTCTTAACAAGTTTGATTGCTTAACATGTTGGAAACATTTAATCATGTAAATATCAATCTCAATTAATATATATAAACATGGAAAAGTTCAGGTCACTACACAGTAGGTCTGATCAGTTACAGAAAACAGTAAACAGTGGGTTCTGGTGGGTTCTTGGTGCTTGATGTTCGTCACGGTTCTCATTCTTGATGCATATATCTTCAAGTGTACAACTAGTTGATGTGTTTACATCATCTTTACCAAGTTTTGACCATCATAACTCTAATTCAAGTCTAAGATAAGTAGCACAACTCAATTAAGTGTTACAAGTAGTTTGATGAACCAAAGTTACATCAAGATCTTAGATCCGACACATACATGAACTCTAAAAGTAATATGTAGCTAAAAACTTGAAAGTAAACTAACTAATCAAGATCTTAAGTTGTAGAACATAGTTCTTAGTTAGATCTTGAAGATCCAAGACCCAAAAGTCTAGATCTAAAGTTATTAAGTTAAATCCTAAGTAATAACACTTGAATCTTTACTTTAATGAAACCATAAGCTATAAAACTTAGATTTTCATCTTGTAAAGTATATGTAAGCTTATGAGCTCTTGTTTATGACAAAATAAGTAGACCATAAGCTATAGAAACTTAGATCTTTCATAAGTATGTAAAGTTGTAACTAGAAAGTTAAACTTCCATGTTCTTGAACTTATAAAGTTAGCTTTTAGTTCAAGAAAGAATGAGATCAAGATTAACTTATAATACTTGACCATTTAACCAAAACATGAATTGATACATGTACAAAATGAAGAAATAAATTACATATACAAGTATTATGTTCGTGGTTGTTCATACTTGGAAAGATTCAAGCCAAAGCTTAGATCCTTAAGAAAGTAAACTTTAAGTTTACAAACATGAACACAAGTAATGATTTTACAACTCATGAACTTTAATCTTTCAAAACATTAAATGTAGAACATAAACTAGAAAGTTTAGGCTCTTATATGTTCTTGTATGTACAAGATGAAATGAAGAACAAACTAAAGAGTTTGATTCTTATTAACTAGTAAGTAACAACAACAACAACAACTACAAGTAATTAAACAACAACATGAAACAAGTAAAAGAATGATGATGAATGGAGTGTTTGGTTCGGTTTTTACAAGAGAAAAAGAAGAAGAAAAAGCTCAAGTTACTTACAATACTTGAGAGAGAATGAGAGAAAAAGAAGAAGTATGTTTGTGTGTGTGTAAAAGTGAGATGAGCTAGTGAATAAGTAATAAGTAAAAAAATGAAAATTGAACTCCTCCCCATGGAGCCTAGCTGACGGTTTCAAAAGAAAAGGAGGGGAGGGAAATGTCCACAAGTTACATGCATGTATTTGACTCAAAAAGATGGTAATAAGGTGTGTTTGCATGGGAACATGGTGTAAGTATGTAGTAACTAGATTCCATGAGCTAGTTAATCCTTAATCTAGTTAAGTCTAAGTAATACTTGCATAAAGGATGGGCTAACTAATCCATTTAAGTGTGTAGGGTGGGCTTCTAAGCCCATTAACATTAATAAAAGCCCAAGTTTAAGTAATTATCAAATTAATCCAATAAAGCCCAAGTAATTAACTAGTAACCTTAGTTAATCAAAAATGATTAATAAAAATTAATCATCAATGTAAATAATATTCTAAATATTATTCGAGAAAAGTACGCGTGTCACAAAGATGTGTCGGGCCATGTAAAGTCAAGTATGATAACAAGTAAATGTATAAAAATACATTCATTAACATGCAAGCATTAATAATAAACATTATTAATTAAATGTTGGAAAATCCAGGGTCGTTACATTACCCACCTGTTAAAGAAAATTTCGTCCCGAAATTTTAAGCTGAGGTAGATGGAGGAGTCGGGAAAAGGTGAGGATACTTCTGCATCATTTGATCCTCTCGTTCCCAGGTAAACTCAGGTCCTCATTTGGCATTCCATCGTACTCGGACGATTAGAATCTTGTTGCGTTTCAAAGTTTTGACCTCACGGTCCATAATTTCGACAGGCTCTTCCACGAAGTGGAGTTTATCATCAATCGTAAGTTCTTCCAGCGATATGATAAGTTCGGGTGCAGCAAGACACTTCTTCAAGTTTGACACGTGGAAAGTAGGATGAACTTAGCTCAATTGAGTTGGGAGATCCAAACGGTAAGCAACGGGTCCAACACGTTCCAAGATTTCAAAAGGACCAATATATCGCGGGTTTAACTTTCCGCGCTTTCCAAAACGAATCACACCTTTCCAAGGTGTAACCTTCAACATTACACGGTCACCCACATTGAATTCAAAGTCTTTACGTTTACGGTCAGCATAACTCTTTTGACGATCATGGGCAGTTTTGAGTATCGCTTGAATCTAAGCAATCTTCTCAGTTGTTTCGTGGACTACCTCGGGTCCGGTGATTTGCTTTTCGCCTACGTCAGCCCAACAAATAGGAGATCGGAACTTGCGGCCATACAACGCTTCAAAAGGTGCTGCATTAATGCTTGAGTGATAACTGTTGTAAGAAAATTCGGCGAGTGGCAAATGCCTTTCCCAGGCCTTTCCGAAATCAATAACACATGCACGCAACATGTCCTCCAAAGTCTGAATCGTTCATTCGCTCTGACCGTCGGTCTGTGGGTGATAAGCAGTATTCATGTCGAGACGAGTTCCCATGGCTTCTTGCAAAGAACGCCAAAATCTGGAAGCAAAACGGGGATCGCGATCTGAGATGATTGGTAGAGGTACACCATGACGAGATACAACCTCTTTGATGTATAGTTGAGCAAGTCTCTCCATCGTATCCCTTTCCTTCATCGCTAAGAAGTGTGCAGATTTGGTAAAACGGTCAACGATAACCCAGATGGTATCGTATCCGCCCACCGTCTTTGGTAGCTTGGTGATAAAATCCATTGTTATCCTTTCCCACTTCCATTGTGGGATTTTCGGTTGTTGAAGCAATCCAGAGGGCCTCTGATGCTCGGCCTTAACTTTCGAGCAAGTCAGACACTTACCAACATAAGTTGCAACGTCCTTCTTAAGATTGGGCCACCAATACTGTTCCTTAAGATCGTGGTACATTTTGCCCGCTCCGGGGTGAATCGAATATCTCGACTTGTGGGCTTCATCTAATATAAGGTTCCGTAGATCTCCATAACGAGGTAGCCAAATTCTTCCGGCATAGCATCGTAGTCCAGTCTCCTTAACCTCGAATCGAGAAATGAGAATGTTCACGTGTTCATGAGATATATTCTTCTCCTTGAGAGCCTCATCTTGGGCTGCTCGAATCTGGCTGTTGAGGTTCGAATGAATGGTGATGTTCAGTGCCCAAACACGAAGAGGTACCATCCTCTCCTTTCGGCTCAAGGCGTTAGCTACAACATTAGCCTTGCCAGGATGATAGCGAAGTTCACAATCATAGTCGTTTAGCGTCTCGATCCATCGACGCTGTCTCATATTCAGTTGCTTCTGATCAAAGATGTGTTGGAGGCTCTTATGGTCGGTGAAAATAGTGCTCTTAGTTCCTGATAATGCTATAAACCTACATATATTTCATAGCATTATTCCTCAAGAAAGACAAGCTTTTAGTTGCAATTGTTCTATTTACAAGTAATATTCGTTTAAAATAATAAAAGGTGAAGACAAAAGACAGATTCGACGAATTAAAGACGCAAACGACCAAAAAGCTCAAAAGTACAAAATACAATCAAAGAGGTTCCAATTATTGATAAGAAACGTCTCAAAATTACAAGAGTACAAGATTCAAAACGCAAAGTACAAGATATTAAATTGTACGCAAGGACGTTCGAAAATCCGGAACCGGGACATGAGTAAACTCTCAACGCTCGACGCAACGGACTAAAAATTACGAGTCAACTATGCACATAAATATAATATAATATTTAAATAATTCTTAAAATTATTTATATATTATATTTATATTAAAAATCCGTCGGCAAACAAAGAGCCAAAGCTGGGTGAGCTGTAATTTCAAACTCCGCGAGTTGCAAAGTTTGAAGGCAAAAAATTACGCGACTCGCGGAGTTCACCTGGACTCAAATTCCTATAAAAGCCAACGCAGTTCGACGAGTTTTAATATCCAAAAATATCAATCTCTCTATATCTATACGTAAATATTTATATTTATATTTTAATTTTAATTTTAATTTTAATTTTAATTCTAATAATAAGGGTATGTTAGCGAATATTGTAAGGGTGTAAGTCAAAATTCTGTCCGTGTAACGCTACGCTATTTTTAATCATTGTAAGTTATGTTCAACCTTTTTAATTTAATGTCTCGTAGCTAAGTTATTATTATGCTTATTTAAAATGAAGTAATCATGATGTTGGGCTAATTACTAAAATTGGGTAATTAGGCTTTGTACCATAATTGGGGTTTGGACAAAAGAACGACACTTGTGGAAATTAGACTATGGGCTATTAATGGGCTTTATATTTGTTTAACTAAATGATAGTTTGTTAATTTTAATATAAAGATTTACAATTGGACGTCCCTATAAATAACCATATACACTCAATCGGACACGATGGGCGGGGTATTTATAAGTACGAATAATCGTTCATTTAACCGGACACGGGAATGGATTAATAGCCACTAGAATTATTAAAACAGGGGTGAAATTATGTACAAGGACACTTGGCATAATTGTTAACAAAGTATTAAAACCTTGGGTTACACGCAGTCGATATCCTGGTGTAATTATTAAACAAAGTATTAAAATCTTGTTACAGTTTAAGTCCCCAATTAGTTGGAATATTTGACTTCGGGTATAAGGATAATTTGACGAGGACACTCGCACTTTATATTTATGACTGATGGACTGTTATGGACAAAAACCAGACGGACATATTAAATAATCCAGGATAAAGGACAATTAACCCATGGGCATAAAACTAAAATCAACACGTCAAACATCATGATTACGGAAGTTTAAATAAGCATAATTCTTTTATTTCATATTTAATTTCCTTTATTTTATATTTAATTGCACTTCTAATTATCGCATTTTTATTTATTGTTATTGTATTTAATTGCACTTTTAATTATCGTACTTTTTAATTATCGCAAGTTTATTTTATCACACTTTTATTATTCGCAATTTCATTATCGTTATTTACTTTACGCTTTAAATTAAGTCTTTTATTTATTTAATATTTTACATTTGGTTTTAACTGCGACTAAAGTTTTAAAATCGACAAACCGGTCATTAAACGGTAAAAACCCCCCCTTTATAATAATAATATTACTTATATATATATTTGTATTTTTATAAATTTAAACTAGTATAGCGTTAAGCTTTGTGAAAAAGATTCCCTGTGGAACGAACCGGACTTACTAAAAACTACACTACTGTACGATTAGGTACACTGCCTATAAGTGTTGTAGCAAGGTTTAAGTATATCCATTCTATAAATAAATAAATATCTTGTGTAAAATTGTATCATATTTAATAGTATTTCCTGCTAAAATTTAATAGTATTTTATACCCCTTAGCTCTGACATCAAGTATTTTTGGCGCCGCTGCCGAGGAACTTAAACGCCGAAAGCACAACGCTAATAAAAAGAAGAAAAATAAATTATTTTTAGTTTGCTAATATAAAAAAAATACGCTTTTGTAAAAATACGTTTTAAATATTCGAAAACATAAAAAAAACAAAAATATAATATTTTTAAGAGTTTGTTAAATATTTAAGTTTTATAAAGTTTCTTTATTTTTATTTTATAAAAATATAAGTTTTATTTAAATATTTTGTTTTTATTTAAAACATAAAATCAAAAACCGAAAAAAAATTTATATATAAATCTAGTTTTAAGATTTTTATTTATAAAATTGTAACATATTTTTATTTCTATTCTAGTTTTTAAAATATAAGTTTTATTTAAATTATATAAATATTTTAATTAAATTAAAAACAGAAAAATAAAAAAATATATATAAATAAAATTACGTTGAACCTGTCAAACGAAGCAACCTGATCTGAAATTTGAAACCCCGCGACTCGCGGAGTTTTCCAGCCTCGGGCACCGCAAGTCGCGGAGCAGCCCTGACACGGGTACACAGGAACCCTAACAGCATTAATTACGGAATAATTATTATTATTATTAATTCTAAACCTTAATTAGGGTATTTTTATTATAATATTTAGTTTTAATTAGTTTATTTTGTTTTATTTAATTTTTTTTAGTTTAATTAAATTATAAAATTAATAATTTTATAAAATAAATAATATAAAAATAATATTTTTATAAAAATTGTACTTTTTACAACTTTTAGTATATTTTTATATTTTGTCCCTTTTTAATTGTTTTAACGTAATATTTGTGTTTTTCGCTAGTTTTTAGTTTTAAACATAGTTTTTGCCATAATTATTTTTTCTAGATTTTTAGGCTTTGCCGTAAAATCCCTTAAGTGCCTTTTCTTTAGACTAAGATTAAGTGTTTTAGAATTTTGCGATGCCTTTTTAAGTTTTAGTTTCTTTTTAAGTTATTTCCATTTGGGATATAGTTTTACTTGTAAGCTTTAATATTTTCAGACGCCTTTTACCTATGTATCAATTATCATTCCAATTAGTAATCTCAATTTGCGATTATAATTTTAAGTTAGTGATAGTAATAAGGTTGGGTTAGTCGAGTGTTTTTAAGTTCTATAAGTCATTTCTTTTTATTTCTTATTTTCTGACGCCTTTTATTTTTCAACCCTTTTCTTTTCGACCTTTTTCGACGCACTCTTTTTCTTTCTTATTTCTCGCTATTCTAGTTTTAGGACATAGATTTTTTTTTCCTACTTCTTATCTATACTTCTTAAAATTACGAAAATTTATTTTAAGTGGTTAAATTGATAGACATCAAAATTTTCTGGTTCGTAGTAATAGTTGGATTTGTACGTGGACCGAGTTATTGGAGCCAAATAGTCCTCAATTATATTGAGACCAAACGAATCCTGCCCCTCTGCTGCATCTTTTGGCTATTCGAAACGTGGGCAAAATCAGAAAAGTCTATTAATTGGATAACTTATATAATTTTTCTTTCCTTTTAAAAACTAATAGGATATTCAGTGAAAGCACCGAGCAAGACGTTCACCACCTTTTGTACGTTCACCACCTGTAACTAGATCAAGACATTTAGCAAATATTACCGCCGTTGATTTTTCTTTAGAATCGTCATCCAGTCAACCAAGTACTCCAATTCAAATTTCCGATAATCCATTTTTTGAATCCGATCTCACAATTGAGAATCCGGAGAATATTCAGGGACAATTCATAGATCCTGAACCATTAAATTTTACTCCGGAACCACCAATCATTCAAACAAAGATTGTTGAGGAATGAACCATTAAATCAGAATCCTCTAGTGATTCCGATTCAACAAATTCAATTATGGAAGTAATGGAACCTTTAAGTATGGAAGACCGAATGAGAGCTAAACGCACTGGCCAAGGTCACGCAATTACTCATCCTGACATTAATGCGCCAGATTATGAAATCAAAGGACAAATTCTACACATGGTAACTAATCAATGCCAATTTAGTGGTGCACCGAAGGAAGATCCAAATGAACATCTTCGTACCTTTAATAGGATCTGCACTCTATTTAAAATCCGAGAAGTGGAGGATGAACAGATATATCTCATGTTATTTCCCTGGACTTTAAAGGGAGAAGCCAAAGATTGGTTGGAATAGTTACCTGAAGGGGCGATTGATACGTGGGATGTTTTAGTTGAAAAATTTCTTAAACAATTCTTTCCGGCATCTAAAGCCGTAAGACTTCAAGGAGAAATTGTTACGTTCACACAGAAACTAATGAAACTCTATATGAGGTGTGGACTAGATTTGGAAAGTTATTAAGAGGATGTCCGCAACATGGTTTAGACACCTGTCAAATAGTACAAATATTCTACCAAGGATGCGACATCACTACAAGGAAAGACATAGATATTGCAGCTGGTGGTTCCATTATGAAGAAAATCGAAACTGATGCTTACAAAATTATTGATAACACTGCTTCCCACTCACATGAGTGGCACCAAGAAAAAGATATCGTTAGATCATCTAAAGCAGCTAGAGCCGATTCTAGCCATGACTTAGATTCCATTTCTGCAAAGATAGATGCTGTCGAGAGACGAATGGAAAAGATGACTAAAGATATCCACTCAATACGAATTAGTTGTGAGCAGTGTGGAGGACCACATTTGACAAAAGATTGTCTCAGTATTGAATTAACAATGGAACAAAGAGAGAATATTTCATACATAAACCAAAGGCCTGGAAATAATTATCAGAATAATTATCAACTGCCAAGACCGATTTACAATCAAAACCAGAACTATAACCGAAATATTCCATACAACAACCAACAAGGTCCTAGCAATCAACAAGTATCCAATAATACTTACAATCAGCAAAGACCTAATTTTCAAAACAAACCACCACAAACCGATGATAAAAAGCCGAATTTAGAAGATATGATGACGAAGCTAGTTGAAACTCAAACGCAGTTTTTCACATCTCAAAAACAAACTAATGAACAAAATGCTCAAGCATTTAGAAATCAACAAGCTTCTATACAACATTTGGAACAAGAAGTAAGTAACCTAGCAAGGTTAATAGGTGAAAGAAAACCGGGAAGTCTACCTAGTGATACAAATGCTAACCCCCGGAATGAAAGCTAAAGCTATTACCACAAGAAGTGGTACAACACTTAAACCACCTGAAATACCTGTAACTTCTGATGAAGCTATTCCTACTCCACAAGAACCACAACCTGAACAAGATAAGAAAAAAGAACCGGTAGTTGAAAAGGTTAATGAAGATAACACAGTTAAGGATAAACCTTATGTTAAACCTTACCAACCACCACTTCCTTACCCGAGTAAAATGAAAAAAGAAAAACTTGAAGCCGAGCAATCCAAATTCTTGGATATGTTTAAACAGATAAATGTAAATCTTCCTTTCATTGATGTGATTTCAGGAATGCCTAGATATGCTAAATTTCTGAAAGATCTAATCTCAAATAGAAAGAAAATGGAAGAACTCTCGGCTGTTACTATGAATGCTAATTGTTCAGCAGTGCTGTTGAATAAGATACCAGAAATACTATATGATCCAGGAAGTTTCACAATTCCATGTTTTCTGGGTAGTCTTAGTTCAATAGAAGCATTGGCAGACTTAGGTGCTAGTATAAATCTAATGCCGTATTCACTATACGCTAAACTAGACCTTGGAGAATTGAAACCAACAAGAATAAGCATACAACTAGCCGATCGATCAATAAAATATCCTAGAGGGATAATGGAGAACATGCTAGTTAAAGTTGGTACTTTAGTATTTCCAGTAGATTTTGTTGTTCTGGACATGGAAGAAGATTCTCAAGTTCCTCTCATATTAGGAAGACCATTCTTAAACACGGCTAAAGCAATGATAGACGTGTTTGGTAAGAAACTGACCCTAAGTATAGAGGACGAGAGTGTTACCTTTTCAGTTGATAGAGCAATGCAACAACCGCAATCTGTAGATGATACATGTTATTATATTCAAACTATAGATTCACATGCAGAATTATTAGAAGAATTTCCAGAATTACAAGGAACAGGAGAATGTTCTTTAGGAGAAGGAACTGAACCAATTGATGAAGCTGAAATGTTAGCTACACTAATAGCTAATGGATATGAACCAACAACAGAAGAAATTCAAATGCTAAAAGAAGAAGACAGATATCGATATAAATCATCGATAGAAGAACCACCGACATTAGAGTTAAAGCCACTTCCAAACCATTTGGAATACGCTTATTTACATGGTGAATCTGAATTACCTGTAATAATATCATCTTTTCTTACTAAAATGAGAAATCTCAACTCATTTCTGTGTTGAAAGCTCATAAACCAGCCATTGCATGGAAAATTCATGATATTAAAGGAATAAGTCCTTCGTATTGCACACATAAAATCTTTATGGAAGAAGGTCATAAAACGTATGTGCAACGCCAATGAAGACTAAATCTGAATATGCAAGATGTTGTTAAAAAAGAAATAATTAAACTGCTAGATGCAAGTTTAATTTATCCAATTTCTGATAGTTCATGGGTAAGCCCAGTTCAATGCGTGCCTAAGAAGGGTGGCATGACTGTCATTACAAATGAAAAAAATGAGCTTATTCCTACTAGGACTGTAACAGGATGCCGTGTATGTATTGATTATAGAAAATTAAATGACGCCACCAGAAAAGATCACTTTCCCTTACCTTTTATTGATCAAATGTTGGAAAGATTAGCCGGAAACAGTTACTATTATTTTCTTGATGGATTTTCCGGATATTTTCAAATTCCAATAGCACCCGAAGATCAAGAGAAAACCACATTCACGTACCCTTATGGTACTTTTGCTTACAAACGCATGCCATTTGGACTTTGCAACGCCCCTGCAACCTTTCAAAGGTGCATGATGGCGATTTTTCACGACATGATAGAAGAATGCATGGAAGTTTTCATGGATGACTTTTTAGTCTTCGGTGATACATTTGAATCATGTCTAGTTAATCTTGAACGAATGCTGATTAGATGTGAACAATCAAATCTAGTTCTTAATTGGGAGAAATGCCATTTCATGGTTAAAGAAGGCATCGTTCTTGGACATAAAATTTCAAAAGAAGGAATTGAAGTGGATAGAGCTAAAGTAGATGTAATTGCTAAACTTCCACATCCCACCAATGTTAGAGGAGTTAGGAGTTTTCTAGGGCATGCCAGTTTTTACCGACGTTTCATAAAAGATTTTTCTAAATTTGCCACTCCTATGAATAAACTCCTAGAAAAAGATGCTCCATTCATCTTTTCAGATGAATGTATCAAATCTTTTAATATTCTTAAAGAGAAACTTGCTAATGTGCCGATCATGATAACACCAAATTGGAATCTACCGTTTGAACTAATGTGCGATGCAAGTGATTTTGCAATGGGAGCCGTTTTAGGACAAAGGATTGAAAAACAATTTCAACCTATATATTATGCTAGTAAGACGTTACAAGGAGCACAAACGAACTATACAACTACTGAAAAAGAACTCCTTGCTACTGTCTTCCCTTTTGACAAATTTCGTTCATATCTCGTTCTAGCAAAAACGGTGGTCTATACCGACCATTCTGCTCTTAGATACCTATTTTCGAAACAAGATGCCAAACCAAGATTAATCCGTTGGATCTTACTCTTACAAGAGTTCGATATTGAAATCCGAGATAAAAAAGGAGCAGAAAATCTCGCCGCTGATTATCTTTCTCGTCTTGAAAATCCCGAATTAGAAGTTCTAAATGAATCGGCCATACAAGACAACTTTCCTGATGAATGTCTATTGAAGATAGATTATAATGAAATACCATGGTTTGCAGACTATGCAAACTACTTAGTATGTGGATTCCTTGAAAAAGGATTATCGTACCAAAAACGAAAGAAATTCTTCAGTGATATAAAACACTATTTTTGGGAAGATCCACATCTGTTTAAAAGTTGTCCCGATGGAATAATACGCCGATGTGTATTCGGAGATGAAGCTAGTAAAATTTTAAACCATTGTCACACAGGACCAACAGGAGGGCACTATGGGCCTCAACTAACAGCAAGAAAAGTTTATGATGCTGGATTCTATTGGCCTACAATTTACAAAGACGCACACCTTCTTTGCAAATCCTGTGATGCTTGTCAAAGGGCCGGAAAAATAAGTCAACGTGATGAAATGCCACAAAATGTCATCCAAGTATGTGAAGTATTTGACATTTGGGGTATTGACTTTATGGGTCCATTTCCAAAATCTCATAATAATCTCTATATTCTCGTAGCCATTGATTATGTATCTAAATGGGCGGAAGCACAAGCTCTCCCAACTAATGATGCACGAGTTGTAGTCAACTTTTTAAAACATCTTTTTGCAAGGTTTGGAACGCCGAAAGCTTTAATAAGTGATCGGGGTACTCATTTCTGTAATAATCAACTTGAGAAAGTTCTCAAAAGATATGGAGTAACTCATAAAATCTCCACCGCATATCATCCACAAACAAGTGGACAAGTTGAAAATACCAACCGAGCTTTAAAACATATTCTAGAAAAAACCGTAGGATCAAATCCGAAGGAATGGTCCATTAAATTGGAGGATGCACTCTGGGCTTTTAGAACAGCCTACAAAACTCCAATTGGAACCACACCTTTTAGACTTATTTATGGAAAAGCATGTCATCTTCCAGTAGAAATTGAACACAAAGCATTTTGGGCTTTGAAGACATGTAATCTTGATTTACATGAAGCTGGACGTCTACGGTTAAGTCAACTAAACGAATTAGAAGAATTAAGAGATGAAGCATACGAAAATTCGTTAATCTATAAGGAAAGAACGAAGAAATAGCATGATAAAAGAATTAGAAGTTCAAAAGAATTCAAAGAAGGAGACAGAGTTCTTCTTTTCAATTCACGATTCAAGCTATTTCCTGGAAAATTGAAATCAAGATGGTCTGGACCATTCATAGTCAAAAGAGTTTTCCCATACGGAATGATAGAATTAATAAATTCAAATGAGATTGAATTTAAGGTTAATGGTCACAGAGTTAAACATTACATAGATAGTCCAATGGAAGTTGACAATGAAGTTAATCACAATTTCGATACCACAGCTAACTAAGTGTGGGGAGAATCAAGTCTTTTAAAGGATAATATGTATTTCTGTTAGAGTTAGATTTTCTGTTTTCGTGTAGTTCTCAAAAATGGAACCCGAATGGTCTTTCCCTAGCAGACCCTAAAGAACTAGTCTTCTCCCCCCATTCTGAATTTTTATTTTTTTTAGGAAATGAAGACTGCCTGTGAACTAAACCATGGTCTAATGCTACACGATTTGATCATTAAATGTAATAATGACACACTTCCGAGTGAAATAGTATCAGTAATCAGAGAAAGATTGGACGGAGTAAGAAAAGAATCCAGATGCGAAGATAATAAGTTACAATTTGGTAAAGGAAAATCAAAATCCGCAGCGAAAAGAAGAGCACGACACCTAGAAAGATGTCACAAAAGCAGAAAATGGTCACATGGAGGTAAATGTTCAAATAATCAAACCTATTCAAACACCGAATTTGTTACTTTATGCAGAGACGGACCGTTCATATGTTTAGAAGAAAAAACACTGAATGCTCGAGGTTACGCCTTTTTAGCTATGGAAAACCAATTAAACCGACTATCTTATGAGTGGGATAGATCATATCACTAAGAATACTATCTCACAGGTAAGTCTGTACAGTTTTTTTTTTCTTTCATTTTTAACCTTTTGATAATAAACGCTAATTTGTTCGCTATAAAGTATTAAATTGGTATTGAATAAAACTAGGTTTGGCGACCGAAATTATTGATATCATACAAAAATTTATTACATCACTGCGAAATTTAACGTTTATTCTTAAGGTATAAATATCTTTAATCAATCAAACCAAAATATTTCAAAAATTCGTCATGAGTTAAATTAGGTCATGGAACCGAAATTACTTTACCGAAAAGAGGGGCGCATATTTTTGATAATATTTGATTGATTAAAGTGGGATAAAAGCCAAAAAGATTTTTAATTTTATTTTTACTTTGTTTTTAAAATTAATATTAAAATAATATTGTAAACTTTTTAAAATCAATATACTTAAAATTGTAAATATTTGAAAAAATAATATTTTTAATATAAGTTTGCATGTATAAAATCAAAAATATAATTTAAGTTTGCTGTGAATTTATAATATTAATTTTTAAATTAAGTTTGGTGTGAATTTTTAATTTTTAAAATATGAATTTTTAATTTTATGTATTTTAAATTTAAGTGGTGTGAATTTAAAAACAAAAATTTACTTTATTTCGCTAAGTTAAAAATATAATTTTTAAAATTCGTCGTAAGTTGAAGACTAGGTCTTTGAACCGAAATTGCTTTACCCGAGGGAGGGACGATAACTTTTATTATCATTATTTTTAAACTTATTGACTTAAAGTATGCCAAAAACATTTAAAAAACCCAAAAATCTTAGCTTTTAAAACAATCGCTACAAAAAGACAAATTTTAAAATTTTATTGAGGGACGAACTAGGACATCGATCCGAAACGACCTCGTCCTAAATAACAAGGGAAACAAAATTTAAAAATTAATTACTTAATTGTTTTATAAGTTATAGATAGTTAAATTTAAAAAAAAATAATCAAACACCGCGACTCGCGGAGTTTGAAAGAGTCAAACACCGCAAGTCGCGGAGTTCCAAAAATACAGAAAAAAAAATAAAAGGGCCGAACAGATCAGTCTGCACACTACCACACACATAAAACTGCGAAAAACACACACTAAAACCTCCAAAAATATAATTTTCCACCGTTTTTCATCAAATCTTTTACTAAAATCATGTTGAGAAGGATGCTATCAAGGAATTACTCAAGAAAAATGGTAAATTTCTACACCTAAACACCATTTAATCCGAAAATTGGTGTTCTTGAGCAATTTTTTACCCAATTCGATTTTGATACTTTTTAGTGTAATTATGCTTAAATTGCTTATGTATTATGCTTGTATAACCTAGATTGATGCTATTAAACATGATTAGAAGCCTTAAACTTCAAATTTTGAGTAATCAAGGGTTTGTGTTCTTGAGCAATTTGGGGCTTTTTGATATAAACAGGTTATGGCCGATTTTTGTCATGAATTGTTGCTAAATTAAGTAGTGTAACATGTTTAGGTAGTTAAATGATCCAAACTTTGAGCCTAAGCATTATTTTGAGAATTAAAGTGGACTTTTTCAAGTCTAAAATTCATGAACTTGATTTTTGAGAGATAATGCCATTTGAAACTTGTTTAATTGCTAGTAATGATTATTTTGACATGTTATTTGAGTTGAATGCTTATGAACTTGGCGAACATTTTCGTATATGCTTATTTGAAAAAGTGTAGATTTGATAAAAATATGAAAATGAGCTTATGTTTGATATAAATTGAACATGTCATTATAATTATTTTGATTGATGATTTTGCTGACACTAATGCATATTTGGATGCACAAAAATTGTGTTTGATGTGTTTTGCAGACTGAAAGGGGTGAATCTTCATCCCAAGCTCGCAATGCTCCTCCTGCGAATGCGGAACAACAGGAGGTGGATAACTACTACAAACAAGATATACCTCATCCAGTTATGACATTTTCTGATATGCACTTGGAAGATTTGCACCCGAACTTGAGATTTGACAGACTTTGGATATATTATCCAAAATACCAAAGGGGTTTGCATACTCTTCATTCTAAAGCTGTTGAAGTACCTAGGGTAATAGAATGGGCACCGTTAGAAGCTGTAGAATTAGTCGGGCCAATTAGGGAATTACTTACACAGAGGTATGGTAATTCTACTTTTAACGATTGGGTACGTTTATTCAACATGCGTAGACCTGTATATAAAGTATGATGTGAAGAATTATTGTGTAGTATAGAAATAAATGATCGGGTAGTTAGTTTAACCGATCGATCTTTTATTAGATTTTTGTTAGGAGGTTCGATGCGCCACATGTCTTTACTAGACATGGCTCAGGCTTTACGTATATATACGCCTGAGGAGTTAGCGTCTAACGATTGTAGAGGGTTGATATTAAATGGTAGAAAGATTGATGAAAATTTTGATACACATGGTGTATGGAGTCAAATGACTAGCCATCACCGATTTAAAGGGGGAAATTACTCTTATTTGGATATAGATAGAGCAGAGTTAAGAGTAATTCATAGGTTTTTAGCCAATTCGATTACATAACGAGGTAAGAATAAGGAAAAGGTAAATGAACAGGATTTTTTTTACCACATGTGTATTCGAGACCCACAAAGCGCTGTAAGTATACCTTATTATGTGGGTTATTATTTATCAGCTATGGTTAGGGGGATGAGACCGCATAGCATAATAGGAGGTGGTATATTTATTACTTTGATTGCTGAATATCTCGGTGTGGATATAAGTCGGGGGGGATTACTAATCGAAGAACCAGAACCCCGCGATACAATAGGTTTAAATGTATACCATGGTGCGAAGGTTTTGAAGAGGCGAAATAACGCCGCAGTACGATATAATGGTAGACATCCACAGGTTGAGAGAAACTAACAGCCAGGTAATGTGGGAGGGGGAAATGAAATGACAGAAATGCAAAGGTTTACAGCTTCACAAGAGTACGAAAATGCTAGACATCGAGCATTTGAAGATTGGCAAGTTCATCAAAACCAAATCATAGCTTATTGCCAACAAATAGGTAGAAACTATATTCCTACTCCATCGCCCGTATTTCCTCCCTGGTCTATAGAGATCCAACCACCGTATCCTACGTATAACCCAGCCGAAGCATTTTATAACACATATGGTTATGCATGGAACCCCTACTGGTATCAGTATCATCCCTAGTCTACTTAGTTTTATTTATTTTATTATTTGTAATGTTGATACATTTAATACTTATGTTAATATTGTAATAGTTTTTATAATTTTCTAACTTTTATTATTAGATTTTAATAATTTTTTAATGTGGGGTAATATACCAAACTTCAAAAATATGTATATATGTTTGCAATTTATCTTATGTACACAACAGGAAAAAACAACGTATTTTCAAAGACTGGCATTAAGTTCAGCAAAAGCAACTAATTTTGACGACAAGATGCAAAATATATGTGAAATAACAACAAGACGGAATGAACAAATGATATGCACCATTTATCATTCAGAAAACAAACGCCAATATGTTTGGAAACTTTGGTAAAATTTAATCATTTTTCTACGCTAATCACCCTCAATAATTTAAATTGTTACTGATTTCTTGCAAATGAGGGCATTGCAAGATCTTAAGTGTGGGAAGGGGTTAAATTCTTTCGGATTTTTAAAATTTTTATCTTAAACACTTGGTTACCATTAAAAATACTAGTAAAGCAGTAGTTGTATTAGAATCTAGTGCTCTCTGATAATAAAGAACAGCCCTAGTCTTATATACTGACTACCCAATTCTAGTAAAAAATTTCAAAATTTTCAATTAAATGAACTCAAAATCATGTTTATACATATTTATGAATGATAAAACTAGGTTTTAACACCGAAATTATTGTTACCTCGGAAAGGACATAAATTGAGAAACAAACCAAAATGTTAAAATTCATTTAAAATGGAATAGAGGATAATAAAAAGGAAAATAAAAGCCAAGTGTGGGAAAATTTACCAAGATATTTTAAACATATGTCACATATTTCTGTAACAAATAACTGAAAATACTTTTGCTTTGGACTAAACTAAACTGTTTTACCCGATGAAAGAAAAGAAGAGATGGATCTACACGATGAATCAATTCCATCATTAAAAGGAAGTAAAGTCTTCCAAAAAAGAAACGCGCTTCTTGATTTAGGTCATGAAGTTGTCGTCCAGACCAGCTGTAGGTTGATGAAAAATCTAGAAAAGTCATCTCTAAAATCAGCAGGAAATCCATGGACCTCAGCATAAAACAGGGTCGCCAAGTAGTCAGATTTATCCTAACCATGAGAAGGATTTATCTCATACAATGGGGGGCACCGTGCAAATTAGCTGGATAAGACTAATGAATCAGATCCCCAGAAAGAATAATCTCCTTAAAGATTAAAAATCAGCTTTTAAGACTGATATTACTCAATCCTAGAGATTGACCTTAAAGATTGAGAATTACAAACTCATGGAATTCAATGATATCTAAACTCGAGCTTGAACGAGAAAATATTTTGATCAAAATTACAAACCAATTTGTTTTCTGAAAACCCATTTTCAATGCCTTCATTACCATTGAACGTAAAATCCTAGGAATTCAACATAAATTCATTAGGTCATCTGAACCAAATCGGGTGTCAACCGTAAGAGCGGTGGTTGCATAGCATGGTCAAAGACAGGACCTTGTGCCAGACCAAAAAATCATAAGGGTGAGCTTTACTATTGCTCCTACCAAGGATAGTAATTGCGTCCGACACGTTATAGACCATAATTAAAAGCGTGTCAGAGGACATTGCCTTAACAGTTGCTTGTTCAACGCTTTCCTTTACAACCGGACGGTATTTTATCGAAAGGTAATATACGGGACAAGTGAACTGGACGTGTTGCTTTCCTAATACAAGGTTAGCAAGTGGGTAACACAAAACCACAAGTGTTGAGCTAAAATTTTCAAATCTGAAACCCACACAAACCCACAAAAATATTTTGCAAACACCGGTGAAGGGTTATTCTGAAAAACTAATCTAGGGTAAAAGCTAGATTAAAATTTTCAAAAGATCAAATGTTTTCATAAAGATCCAATTTCCTTAAAGGATCTAAATTTTATAGTCATGTGGGACTGTAAATCATATCGTTACTACCATTGTTTATACCGCCGTATAGAAATCACTGATGTACAAAGTGTGAAGAATAAAGAAGTGATTCTAGTATTTCAAGACTATATTGCTTGCGGACAAGCAACGCTCAAGTGCGGGAATATTTGATAATGCTAAAAATCTACATATATTTCATAGCATTATTCCTCAAGAAAGACAAGCTTTTAGTTGCAATTATTCTATTTACAAGTAATATTCGTTTAAAATAATAAAAGGTGAAGACAAAAGACAGATTCGACGAATTGAAGACGCAAACGACCAAAAAGCTCAAAAGTACAAAATACAATCAAAGAGGTTCCAATTATTGATAAGAAACGTCTCAAAATTACAAGAGTACAAGATTCAAAACGCAAAGTACAAGATATTAAATTGTACGCAAGGACGTTCGAAAATCCGGAACCGGGACATGAGTAAACTCTCAACGCTCGACGCAACGGACTAAAAATTACGAGTCAACTATGCACATAAATATAATATAATATTTAAATAATTCTTAAAATTATTTATATATTATATTTATAATAAAAATCCGTAGGCAAACAAAGAGCCAAAGCTGGGTGAGCAGTAATTTCAAACTCCGCGAGTTGCGGAGTTTGAAGGCAAAAAATTACGGACTCGCGGAGTTCACCTGGACTCAAATTCCTATAAAAGCCAACGCAGTTCGACGAGTTTTAATATCCAAAAATATCAATCTCTCTATATCTATACGTAAATATTTATATTTGTATTTTAATTTTAATTTTAATTTTAATTTTAACTCTAATAATAAGGGTATGTTAGCGAATATTGTAAGGGTGTAAGTCGAAATTCTGTCCGTGTAACGCTACGCTATTTTTAATCATTGTAAGTTATGTTCAACCTTTTTAATTTAATGTCTCGTAGCTAAGTTATTATTATGCTTATTTAAAATGAAGTAATCATGATGTTGGGCTAATTACTAAAATTGGGTAATTAGGCTTTGTACCATAATTGGGGTTTGGACAAAAGAACGACACTTGTGAAAATTAAACTATGGGCTATTAATGGGCTTTATATTTGTTTAACTAAATGATAGTTTGTTAATTTTAATATAAAGATTTACAATTGGACGTCCCTATAAATAACCATATACACTCAATCGGACACGATGGGCGGGGTATTTATAAGTACGAATAATCGTTCATTTAACCGGACACGGGAATGGATTAATAGCCACTAGAATTATTAAAACAGGGGTGAAATTATGTACAAGGACACTTGGCATAATTGTTAACAAAGTATTAAAACTTTGGGTTACACGCAGTCGATATCCTGGTGTAATTATTAAACAATGTATTAAAATCTTGTTACAGTTTAAGTCCCCAATTCGTTGGAATATTTGACTTCGGGTATAAGGATAATTTGACGAGGACACTTACACTTTATATTTATGACTGATGGACTGTTATGGACAAAAACCAGACGGACATATTAAATAATTCAGGACAAAGGACAATTAACCCATGGGCATAAAACTAAAATCAACACGTCAAACATCATGATTACGGAAGTTTAAATAAGCATAATTCTTTTATTTCATATTTAATTTCCTTTATTTTATATTTAATTGTACTTCTAATTATCGCATTTTTATTTATTGTTATTGTATTTAATTGCACTTTTAATTATCGTACTTTTTAATTATCGCAAGTTTATTTTATCGCACTTTTATTATTCGCAATTTCATTATCGTTATTTACTTTACGCTTTAAATTAAGACTTTTATTTATTTAATATTTTACATTTGGTTTTAACTGCGACTAAAGTTTTAAAATCGACAAACCGGTCATTAAACGGTAAAAACCCCCCTTTATAATAATAATATTACTTATATATATATTTGTATTTTTATAAATTTAAACTAATATAGCGTTAAGCTTTGTGAAAAAGATTCCCTGTGGAACGAACCGGACTTACTAAAAACTACACTACTGTACGATTAGGTACACTGCCTATAAGTGTTGTAGCAAGGTTTAAGTATATCCATTCTATAAATAAATAAATATCTTGTGTAAAATTGTATCATATTTAATAGTATTTCCAGCTAAAATTTAATAGTATTTTATACCCCTTAGCTCTGACATCAGTTCCATACAAATAGTGTCTCCACAATTTGAACGCAAAGACAACGGCTCCAAGTTCGAGATCGTGAGTAGTGTAGTTCCGTTCGTGAATCTTCAGTTGACGAGAAGCATAGGCAATAACCTTTGATCTTTGCATCAGTACACAACCAAAACCACTTATCGAAGCATCGCAATAAACGACGAAATCGTCACTGCCTTCAGGAAGAGATAAGATAGGTGCGGTGGTCAACTTCTTCTTCAAGGTTTGAAATGCTGATTCGTGTGCGGGTTCCCAAATGAACTTCTTCCCTTTGTGAGTTAGCGCGGTCAAAGGACGCGCAATTAGAGAGAAACCTTCAATAAATCTTCGGTAGTAACCGGCGAGACCTAGAAATTGGCGAATGTGCGTCGAAGTAGTGGGGATTTCCCACTTGCTGATAGCTTCAATCTTGGCGGGATCAACTTTGATACCCTGGTCGCTCACAACATGACCCAGAAATTGGACTTCCTTTAACCAAAATTCACACTTGGAGAATTTCACATAAAGTTGCTCTTGTCTTAAGAGTTCAAGCACTAATCGAAGATGTTGTTCATGTTCTTCTTCGCTTTTGGAGTAGATGAGGATATCATCTATGAAGATGATAACGAACTTATCCAGGCACGGCTTGCAGACACGATTCATGAGGTTCATGAACACGGCAGGTGTGTTGGTTAATCCGAATGGCATCACGAGAAACTCATAATGACCATAACGGGTTCTGAATGCAGTCTTCATCACGTCGCTTTCCTTCACCCTCAACTTGTGATAACCGGATCGCAAATCGATCTTAGAGTAAACGCTCGATCCTTGTAGTTGATCAAAAAGATCGTCAATTTGTGGGAGAGGATACTTATTCTTGATCGTCAATTTGTTGAGTTCACGGTAGTCGATACACATGCGGAAGGAACCGTCCTTCTTCTTCACAAACAAAACAGGTGCGTCCCAAGGCGAGAAACTTGGTTGGATAAATCCACGGTCAAGTAGTTCTTGTAATTGGCTCTGTAATTCTTGCATCTTGGAAGGTGCGAGGCGATAAGGTGCGCGAGCTACAGGTGTAGCTCCTGGCACTAAATCGATCTAAATCTTTACTGCTCTCGGTGGCGGTAATCCAGGCAATTCTTCAGGAAAGACATCGGAAAATTCGTTCACAATTCGAACGTCGTTCACACTCTTCACCTCGGTTTCTACCGTTTTCACATGTGCTAGGACAGCAAGACGTCCCTTCTTCATGATCTTTTGAGCTTTCACGCAACTAATGAGGTTCAGCTTCGAGGTACATCTCTCTCCGTAAAAGATCAGTGGCTCACCATCTCCTTGTGGTATACGAAGAGTTTTATCTCCGCAGATAATATCAGATCTTACTTTGGTCAACCAATCAATACCGACAATAACGTCAAAACTTCCCAATTTGATGGGTATCAAATCAATTTCGAAATCTGCACCAGCTATGTTGATAATAGCTCCTCGACTAATATGGTCAACTTTCTTAAGTTTTCCATTGGCTAAATCTACAAGCATACTCTCCTTTAACGGGACTAACGACCAATTAATCTTATCGCAAAAGTGTTTACATACATAACTTCTATCGGCACCAGTATCAAATAGGACAGAAGCTAATAGATTGTTGATAGTGAATATACTTTTCACCAAGTCGGAGTTCTTGCGTGCATCCCTTGCATTAACATTAAAAGCTCTACCGCACGGTGGTCCGCCGTCTTTTCTTTTGTTGGGACACGCATTTCTGAAGTGGCCCGTCTGTCCGCATTCGTAGCACTTTTTTGGTCCATTGGGGTTCGCCTTCACATTCAGGGTGGTGACCTTGCAGTCCTTACCGATATGCCCAGTCCGTTGGCACTTTTCACAAACCAAATTACAATACCCGGTATGGTGCTTGTAGCACCTCTTGCATTGCGGTAAGGTGCCCTTGTAGTTCGGGTTGGGGTTCCCACCATTGTTTTTTCCTTTGAAACCCTCATGTCGCTTCGCCAGGTTTTGATCATAGGCTCTACCCTTGATGTTATCCCACTTACGCTTATCACTACTTCCCGCTTCGGACTTAGCCTTTTCCGGTTCGTCGATGATGATTTGGTTCATTAAAGTGTGCACCATGCGCATTGCTTCCGGGACATTGGGTGGCTTGGACGAGGTGACATTTCCCTTAATGGACTTAGGAAGTCCCCACAAGTATCTCTCCATACGCTTGAATTCCGGGGTGACCATGGTAGGACACATCAGGGCTAGTTCCAAATACCTACGATTGTACCCATCGAGATCGTTCCCCACAACCTTCAACTGCATAAACTCAATCTCCATCTTCTGTATCTCAGTTCTCAGATAATACTCTTCAATCATGGCCGCTTTGAATTCCTCCCATGGGGTAGCAAACGCCTCATCAATACCCTTTGCTTGAGCCAACGTGTTCCACCATGTTAGTGCACCGTCAGACAGCGTGCATGAAGCAAACTTGGTTTTATTCGCCTCTGAGCAGTTGCTAACTCGGAATACAGATTCTAGTTTTTCAAACCACCTAGTGAGACCAACTTACCCCTTCGCTCCACTAAAGTTATGGGGCTTGCAGCTTTGGAACTCTTTGTACATGCACCCATTATGAATGGGCTGGATAACCGGTGGCGGTGGGGCTTGGGGTTGCATTTTCGCAATGGCTGCGGCTACCCTTTCGAAAATCATTTCCTCGATTTGGGCTGTGGTCGGTGTTGATCTTCCGTTGGCCATGATGTTCTAAACAAAATTTTTGACCCAAGTCAAAATCCAGTATTCAAATAGTAATAATACAGTATACAACAACCAACATGTAAACAGCACAATACATGTTAATTAATTAGAGCAACTAGATATAGATATCACAAAACCATCGTACAGTAACGTAAATAGAACACCGTGCAAGAATTAAATAACGCAAAGTTCCATTCATTAATAATAAGTTGCATACATCAGCATAGGTTCGTACGATACATAAGTGAAACATAAAACTACAACTAGATTACATAATGAAATATACTACAAAGGTCCTAGGGTGAAGGTGGGTTTAGGATGTCCAATACGTGGGACATCTGGTCCTCGAGCTCAGTTACCCGAGCACGGAGGATCTCCACCTCCCTCATCAGTTCCTCGACTGAGGGAGATAGTGGGGCAGGCGGTGCAGTCGGTACGGGTGGTGCTGGTGGAGCTGGTAGTGCAGACGGTCCGGCTGCAGAAGTAGAGGCTGCGAAGCGGTAAGGCTTATGGAAGAAGGGATCAGCAGGATACGGCACAAGCCGCTTACGGGCGGTAACCCTACGACGCCGACCATATGCGTCAGTGAATGCTCGACCTCCGTTAATCCCTGGAATGACGGTACCATCGAAACGGTACTGCTTCTTCGGCGGGGTGGAGGGTGGCTGTACAGGTGCATCATCAGGGTCCTCATCAGAATCATCGTCACTGGATTCATCTGAGGAGGTGTCGTCGGATAAAGAGTCAGCGGAGGATGGGTCGTCCGAATCATGTGGAGGTGGCTGCACGGGTGGCTGTACTGGCTCTCCTCGGGCGGCCATGATCTGTCGGTATCTGGCGGCTCCGATCGGCACGAGATGTCCATCAGGAGCGCGTCAGCACCAATGGTGATACTGATTACGGAATGGACCTTCCCCAAATTCCGCGGGAATCACAACACCACCGGGATGGTGCTGTGGCTCCTGAGGTCTTGGGGCAAGTGGAGCTGGAATCTTTGGGGGGTCCTCGGCTCCGTCAGAGGTAACCACTGGGGCATGTGCATGACTACTGGCACCAGAGGATGAAGCGCCAGGGTCACTGGTGGGTGTCGACGACGACATCTGGGAATCGGCAACAACGGTCGGTGAAGTGGCTGATGAGTCTGTGTCGCTGTCCAAAATGATGACAGGTGGAATATCCGACATCTGAACAAGGAAAAATAACTTTTTCCACGTCAGTAAGTCATAAAGCAAGCACATATTAGGCAAAGTAACTACGATAGTCTAAATCATGTATAGCAGTAAGTAGCATGGCAATAATAACGAATCGTACAGGAGTAGCATGCAATCAAAAGCAAATAATGGCATGCAGTAGTGAAAAGAAGTAGCATACGGTATATCGCAGTAAAAGTGAGCAGCATCATGCAGTAAGTTCAGCGAAAACAAGTAAACTAGCAAGTTGTAGATTAGTCCTATTAGTGAATCCTACTCGGGTCGGTCCAGACTCACTAATGCAACCTAATTCCCTACAACCAATGCTCTGATACCAAATGTGACGCCCCGTACTAAATCAACATGTACGGACCATCAACAACAGGATCATTACAAGGTCAAACACTATATGCGTTTTCAAAACAAGTTTGCATTCATGATAAAAGGTGACGTCATAACTAACGTCGAATGTTTTACATCAAAAGTATGCTTCTATGAATAGAAGCAAAGATAATAGTGCATGACCCTTAGGTCGTTACAAATCATTGTTCCAAAGTATTAAAGTTTGAATGCAAGATAAAGTGTTTCATGCGGTGACATCTCTAGTAAAGCACAGCGGAAGTCTACGAGGCATGACTAGTACAACAGCGGAAGCTAGCAACCTTAAGCACCTGAGAAAAACATGCTTAAAAACGTCAACACAAAGGTTGGTGAGCTACAGTTTAAGTATAACAGTAATGTAAGGTAGGCCACGAGATTTCAGTGCTACAAAGAGCGTTTCAAAACAGTATGATAAAGTATATGTTTAACCGTGGGCACTTGGTAACTAACTTAATGTTTATAACCCCTGAAAGTACACTTGATGAGTGCGTATGTTTACGAAGTATTAAACACCCGTTAAATGCTAGCGCTACTAGCCCGAGTGGGGATGTCAAACCCTATGGATCCATATTTAAGATTCGCGTTCACCGGTTCAAAAACCAATGACTAAACGTTACCGAGCTAAAGGGAATATTTATGCCGTTGTATAACCCACACATATATAAAGTTTACGTACTCGTGCCTAGTATGTAAAACGTAAAATGCGCATGTAATCTCAGTTCCCAAAATAGTTAAAGTAAAAAGGGATGCTATAACTCACAGTGGTAAAGTAGTAGTAAAGTTGAGTCGGGAAGTAAGCAAGTATGTAGGTCCGGAAAGTCCTAAACCTAAGTCAAATATTACTAAGTCAGTAAATCGTTCCAATAGGTTTAAATGTATGTAAATTAGGTCTTAAGGGTCATCATCATTCATCATCAAACAAAAGGTGTAAAGTAAGTTTCATTCTAGAAAAGAGTTTAAAACAAAGGCTGACTTCGGTCAGTCGTCACGGCCTCTATACCTACTGAAATGAGGTAAGACCAGTGGCCATGGATCCGTATATAAGTCCTTTAGTTGCTGTAAATATTCTAGAACCAAAATCATCTTCGTTTGACCGTGGCGACGGTTTAAGTGCGAGTAGGTCAGAATTTTCAGCACAGCATTAAAAGGACATAGTGACGTTCGGAGGGCCATAGATCCTAAACCGTAACTCGGATTAAGACGAGTCTTAAATGAAAAGTAATATACACAAACTGAGAAAACTGAAAATCAACTTTACAGAAGCTCAGTAGGTCTGATCAGTTACATAAAACAGTAAACAATGGGTTCCGGTGGGTTCTTGGTGCTTGATGTTCGTCACGGTTCTCATTCTTGATGCATATAGCTTCAAGTGTACAATTCGTTGACGTGTTTACATCATCTTTACCAAGTTTTGACCATCATAACACTAATGCAAGTCTAAGATAAGTAGCACAACTCAATTAAGTGTTGCAAGTAGTTTGATGAACCAAAGTTACATCAAGATCTTAGATCCGACACATACATGAACTCTAAAAGTAATATGTAGCTAAAAACTTGAAAGTAAACTAACTAATCAAGATCTTAAGTTGTAGAATATAGTTCTTTGTTAGATCTTGAAGATCCAAGACCCAAAAGTCTAGATCTAAAGTTATTAAGTCAAATCCTAAGTAATAACACTTGAATCTTTACTTTAATGAAACCATAAGCTATAAAACTTAGATTTTCATCTTGTAAAGTATATGTAAGCTTATGAACTCTTGTTTATGACAAAATAAGTAGACCATAAGCTATAGAAACTTAGATCTTTCATAGGTATGTGAAGTTGTAACTAGAAAGTTAAACTTCCATGTTCTTGAACTTATAAAGTTAGCTTTTAGTTCAATAAAGTATGAGATCAAGATTAACTTGTAATACTTGACCATTTAACCAAAACACGAATTGATACATGTACAAAATGAAGAAATAAATTACATCTACAAGTATTATGTTCATGGTTGTTCATACTTGGAAAGATTCAAGCCAAAGCTTAGATCCTTAAGAAAGTAAACTTTAAGTTTACAAACATGAACACAAGTAATGATTTTACAACTCATGAACTTTAATCTTTCAAAACATTAAATGTAGAACATAAACTAGAAAGTTTAGGCTCTTGTATGTTCTTGTATGTACAAGATGAAATGAAGAACAAACTAAAGAGTTTGATTCTTATTAACTAGTAAGTAACAACAACAACAACAACTACAAGTAATTAAACAACAACATGAAACAAGTAAAAGAATGATGATGAATGGAGTGTTTGGTTTGGTTTTTACAAGAGAAAAAGAAGAAGAAAAAGCTCAAGTTACTTACAATACTTGAGAGAGAATGAGAGAAAAAGAAGAAGTATGTTCGTGTGTGTGTAAAAGTGAGATGAGCTAGTGAATAAGTAATAAGTAAAAAAATGAAAATTGAACTCCTCCCCATGGAGCCTAGCTGACGGTTTCAAAAGAAAAGGAGGGGAGGGAAATGTCCATAAGTTACATGCATGTATTTGACTCAAAAAGATGGTAATGAGGTGTGTTTGCATGGGAATATGGTGTAAGTATGTAGTAACTAGATTCCATGAGCTAGTTAATCCTTAATCTAGTTAAGTCTAAGTAATACTTGCATAAAGGATGGGCTAACTAATCCATTTAAGTGTGTAGGGTGGGCTTCTAAGCCCATTAACATTAATAAAAGCCCAAGTTTAAGTAATTATCAAATTAATCCAATAAAGCCCAAGTAATTAACTAGTAACCTTAGTTAATCAAAAATGATTAATAAAAATTAATCATGAATGTAAATAATATTCTAAATATTATTCGAGAAAAGTACGTGTGTCACAAAGACATGTCGGGCCATGTAAAGTCAAGTATGATAACAAGTAAACGTATAAAAATACATTCATTAACACGCAAGCATTAATAATAAACATTATTAATTAAACGTTGGAAAATCCAGGGTCGTTACAAAAGGATTTGGTGTGATGTATTCTTGATGACTTGGGAAAGGGAATTGGTAATGAGACTTAAACCCTAACATGGAGAATAAGAAGACTTTATACCCTTTCATCTCATGGGAACTAGGTTAAGGTGAAGTGAGGGTAATTAGGTAATTTTACAATTACGACGGGCATTTTATTCATTTCACTCTTAGGTGCATTTCAGTAAATTACAACAAATCTTATCAATTAAATTTAGACCTAACACTAAGCATCAACAAGCAATCTAGCAACGAATCGAAACACGAATTTAGGTAAAATAAAATTATCTATAAATATCGCATGAATAATACAATTATTATTTTGTTGTTTATATTAGACAAAATTATGCTATTGGTCCATAATGTTACTCAAAATTATACTGATGGAACAAAAGTTTTTTTACGTGAATAATCCTAGTGTTTTGCGTATGTTGTGATGTTTGTACCTGACCCTGCAGCTGTTAGTCAAGCTCCATTAAATTACCCATGTTCTTTACATATGAGCGTATTTTGGTCATTTTAGTTGATTTTCTTCCTTAAACGACATCTCCTTTTTCATATTTAAACCTCAAATATAACTTGCAAATCTAAATATAATATAAATTATAAATCATAAACCTTTTAAAAATCAAATCATCACAATTTTCATCTTATCCTTGTTAAAGATCACAAGTAACAAATCTAACAAGTTATTTTAACATTCCATACAACTCTTAGTGAACAAATAATCCTACGACGACGATGAAAACCGGCAGTCGGTGACGAGTCAAAGCCTCTGGTTGATAATTCCAATTTTATGATAAAAAAACCGAGTTCTTGATATTTCAATCGTCTAGATATAATTTGGCTAAGAGCTGATGCGAACATTTTACTTTCCGTTATTCTCGCATGAATTAGATTTTAACCATTTTATTTGTTATATGACATACAAGTTCTAATATAGAAAATGAAATCCGAATTTAGTTTCTAGGTCTCTTGAGTAAATATGATGAATTTAGTTTCTTGTATAGAGATCCACTTACGGTGGCCGAAAATTGGAGTGGTACTTACGCGAAATCAGATCGAGAATTAGGGGTTCTTGAATCAGGTTTACGATCAAACATCATATTTGTATCGGGGTTTTTTATTTTTATTATTCTGGGTTACTATGATTTTCTTACCAACATCAGCAATTTGCAGTTCAATTCATTTACGGCGCATTCACGGTGATGAACTTAGCAATTCCAAATTCGAACCACATAAGTGAGGAAGAAGATATAAATGAGGAAGAAGATGAAGTTTAGAATTTAAGATGAGAAGCATTTAAAATGACGAAACTACCCTCACATGTAAGACACATAGGTGACTTAACGGAGTTTGACTAACGGTCGTCAAAGAGTCAGGTACTAACCATGCAACATTTGCAAACATTATAGTCATTCACGTTAAAAAAAAACTTTAGGTCCATCCATATAATTTTGAGTAAACATTACGGACCAAACATGTAATTTTGTCTTTATATCATTCAACATGTTACTCGAGCCTAAACTAATTCGATGTAGATAAACAAGATTATAATTTATACTACTAGACTATGTTCTTTTGTAATGTAAATGATTACAAACTTCAAATTTGAAAATGTATCGTTATACTTGTTAGCTAAAAAAATAGGGAGATGATCTATACCTACTAAATAACAAAAGTTTCGTAACATGATTGGAGTAGGCTACCATGTGAAAAAATATTTTATTTATAAGAGATTCGATTCGAAGCTATTAATTTAGTATATATTGAAAAGTTTTTAATGGTTTTCCCTGACTTTGTACGTGTCAACGAATAATTGGAGATATCTCGCCCTTTTAGAACAAGTTCGAGTCAAATATCAATGATTCGAAGCACAGTATTCCGAAAGTCCAAGAACTCAAACATATGAATTGAAATAAGGAATCCCAGTATTTGATAATTTTGTCTTCATTCAAGTGTTCATAATAAGCTCATTCAAAGATGTAAATCTACCAAAATTTTTAAAAAATTAATCAAAAGAGGCACCCTAATTATAATTAGGAATTTTTTGGGGTCCTTAGGGTACAAGCAGTCGTGATAGTCAATTTTTGGTGTCTTGCATCGGCATAGTCGAAACGGGAAATGATCGCAATGGGTGGTAAAGTCCCCATCGGGTGATCCCAATCGCTGTTCAAAAAAATAGTTATAAATTGAATTAAAATGGTATATTATTTATGGGATAAAAAAAGAAGAGAAAAAAGGAAAAGTAACGGGTTTAATATTCAAAAGATTGATTCCAGCAACTAATTTTTGAAGCCTTTCACCCAACTTCGACCTCTCGACACCGGAACCGATGCCGGATCTGTGTCGATTGACTGTCGGTTTCTGCCAAAGCCGACACCAGAACCGACCTTGGATACCACATGCTCTTACGAACAAGCTTTTGAATTTGAATATTTCATTTATTTTAATAATCCATAATCGGAACAAGCTCTTACGAACAAGTCTTTCAATTTAAATGTTTTGTTGTCATCTACTATCAAATAAACTTTTTGACCATATTACTCTTGTACAACAAAAAAGGGAACCATCCAGGCCTAGCCTGGGTGGCCACCAGCACTTTCAGTGAAGGGGAGGTCTCGGGTTCAATCCTAAGGGGTGCCCGCATTTAATGACCAAACTGGAGAATGCCTTACCTGGTAGCGGTGGAGGGCTGGCTTGCCGTTTACCCGGGGTTTACCTACGGTGGGGGGGCCAATGTGCTCTGGCCCATAGTGGGGTTCCTCGTAAAAAAAAAAAAAAAAAAAAAAGGGCATGATTTAATGAACTTTGATGAGGGTAAAATGATCTAATAATGTCATCAAGTAATGTATGACGTAGTATACGGATCACTTATTCTAAAAAAAAAAAAAAATGCCTTAAAAAAAAAAAAAAAAAAAACCAATTAACTAAAATACACATAAATCATATACCCGTAGTTCATTCACATTTGGAAAATACACAGATAACCCACCTATCACGGTAATGAACCCCACAACTTGTATATCGAAATAGGGAGGTGATCCCTACACACCTCCTTTTTGCCATACACCACCAAATAGTTTTATTTGACAATTTTACCCTAACTATTTATTTACCACATCAGACCCTCTCACTTTCACATTAAATTAAATCAGTCTACGAACAAAATGACAACTTCTACTATCCACGACCCATTGCAAAATCGAATATCAATAATCAAATACAAGTCATTATCTTCTATATAAATTGAATAATTAAATACAAATTCATCCAAACAAACCGAAACGAACTATTTAGCAAATGATAACTCAAGGCAAACGAAGTGAGACGGCAGCGATGGCAATTACGAAGGCGATGATATGACGATGATTTAAACACCGGATGAACACCATCTTTTTTCAAATATGACGGTCACGATCTTGTTTCAGAACAATACTTGTTTAATCGGAGATATAAACACTGAATAAACAAGATATTGTTTCAAATATGACGGTGACGATGACGGCGGAGATTACGACGGTTGTAGAAAATTGAAACTGTTGCGTTTGTTCACCATGGGTTGTCGGGTTGTGAAGAATACAAAAAATAATTGTAAATAAATTTCTACACTTTGGATCTAAATAAATTAAGCCTAACTTGTTTGATTCATTAGAATATGAATACGAATTATTAGTTAAAAAAACAAAGAGAGATACGACGAGATTTGAGTCAGTTCATATTTAGGGTGAAAGTGGAGGGTGTGATATGATAAATAAAAAAGAAAGGGTAAAATTGTCAAATAAAATTATTTAGTGGTGTATGGCAAAAAGGAGGTGGTGTACGGATCACCTCCCATCGAAATATACTTAGCCTTCCGTATTTCAAGGCAGGGCCGTCTCGCTAATTTCGGAGGCCCTGTTCGAAACTTAAAAAGGCCCTATAAATGTTAATTTTTTCAATACGTATAATATATAATACTATGATAGCATAATCAATATAATTAAAAAGTTTCAAAACAACCGTTGCAAAGTGTTATTCTCAAATAGTTGTCAACTCGATATAGTTATATTATTGTTTATATAAAATCATAATCCTAACATTTTTTGTAACGAAGTAATTGGTAACTCTTTATAGTCAATACTCTCATTATATTGTTTATAATACCTATAAACGTCAATCTATTAAGTCTTTCTTGTTAGATGATAGACCGCAAGTAAGTTATTCTGTTACGATGTACGAATAAATGAATTATTACATAGGTTTTTTAAAATTTTGGGTCCCTTAAAAATTTGGGGCCCTGTGCGACTATACACTTCGCACATGTACCGAAAACACCCCTGTTTCAAGGAATAGTTGTTGGAGATGTAGATGACTATCTATCTACTGTATCTATTAAATTAAAGTAAAGTACTATTTACTTCAGATTTTAATAATTAATAATTAATAAATCATATTAAAACAGCCAATCTCAACTATTAGATGAGGTTTTTTTTGGTTGATCCAATGAACCACATTTATCTTAGGTCAGAATTACTTCTCTGATGTTGATGTTAGATTTATGTGTGTTTTCTAAAATACCCTTATAACACCTGAAACATAGCCCGTCTTTCTCATTGAACCAAAAACTAAATACGCGGTTACAACTGCTTAAATCCATATCCCCTCCCATCCTCAATTTTCTCCTACTTCAATCGATTTCATCAAACCGTCATTAATCGACAACTGAAACCGTGTATGTCATTATTATTTAATTAGGGTTCCAGATGGTATTATCGGTAAGAATTTTGATTATTATTTTTTTGATGTAATTGATTGATTTCAGTTCAATGTTTGTCCTTTGATTTCTCGGTTCCACTGTCAACAATTTTGATTATTTTTTTATTCTGTTTAATAGGTTGATTTTATATCAAGAATCAAGATGTACAGGTCTTTGATTTTAAACGGTTGATTGCATTTTCATCTCGATTACCGATTATAAGAACATACAAACGTGGATTGCAGGTTAGTTAATAATTAAAAGTTAACGAATTAGGTTAATATGTTCGATATCGTACCATTGTTTTCGTTTTCTTTATTGAGTTCATGAACAACAGAGGACAGAGAAGACAGATGATACACATATATATTACTAATATATTTATTGAGTTCATGAAAGTTTGAATACCATCTATTTTTCTTCCGGATGTCTCACTTATTTTCATTCTAAGTAGGTTCAGAGAGGATCATTCCAAGTTTGATAAAATAGGTAGAACAGGTGCACACCACGTATTTGATATCGTGTCTCGCTGAAAAAAGGTTATGAATTATTTCAAAAATTGAATCATCAAAGTGTTTTGGTATATTAATTGACTTTATATTTATGTTTTTACATAAACAGTAGATGATATGATGTGTGCTTGATTGCATAATATTTTTGGGTAGCATCCAATAAATCGAGTTTTTATGTTCAATTTATGATAGACAGATTATTAACACTACCAAACTTTTTCAATGAAGCAGATAATTGGATTGATATATGAGGACATGACAGTGGCACTTGGGCTAATAACAAACAAAGTGTTGATTTGGTAAAAATCTTTATTTATACATGATTAGCTACTAATTAGATGAGTTTTTTTTTTTTTTTATCCCGGTTAAGCCATGATGACTCTCCTCCCATGAATTTTTATGCAAGACATGTGGAGTTTGACCTTTTAACCTAAAATTAAAACATGTCAAATTGGTCGAATTTGCATTTGAGCTTCTAATATTATGTCTGCGCGTTAGTTACTTTTTAATTCAAATGTGATTTTGAATTAAGTTCCTCGAATCCTCATTTGTAGGTGATTGTAAGAAGCTTGTTAGAATCAAAATGCCACACCTCAGATTTGTTTTATTGACTTATACTTTAATGTTCCTTAGTCCATTTTTAATATCTCCCTTACATTTACCTCACTTTGTTTTGAAGCTGCATGAGGCTTATTGGATAATCTGCTATGCCAAATCGTATTTCATAATTTTAGCTTAACACACTCGATTATTTTGGTCACCTCATTTTCGTTATGTAGCTTTAACGGAAATGGGTCATATGGAACGAGTTGACTTTTGAATCTTCTAATATTTTTTTTAACAAAAGGCTATGAAGTTTGTTAACGCGAGGCCGGAGCGAGCTTTAAGGTTAACTTGTTAATTTTCCATGTGGTAGCAGTTTTGTGTAATCTTTTGGAAGCATTAGCTTTCCTTCTATCATTTAACGTTAAGTCTGTGAGTAAGATCATATGCTTACATTGTTTTAAATCTATTTCTCAATCAATAGGAAACTGGTTTTGATGAAATAAAAACTATGATAACTGATATTGATAATGAGATAGAGACTACAAACATCCAGGTGCAGGAGATGGATGTTGATGTGGCAAAGTTAGCCAGTGAGAAAGATGCAACAATTTGTGGGGTGGTTAAAGGGTTGTCAGATTAAGTTGATACATTTTCCAAAATTTTTGTTTTAGAGTATCTGTACTGAAAAATAAAGAGGATGATCTCAAGACTGAGAGAGAGAATGCATAAAAGGTACGGTATATATTCGTCACACTATTTCTAGGTGAGTAATGTAAATTTATTTTCATAATGTAGTGATTATCTTTGTTTTGATGATGCTAGATTGAAAAGAATGTTGAAGAACTAAAGCAGTCTCCTGAAGATAAAGCAAATGTTGTAAAGAATGCAGAAGATGGGCTGCTGATTTAAAGAAGAAAGCAGAGGATCTACCAAAAAGCTTAGATCATCTTGAGAAAGAGCAACAGGTAAATGTTGGATTTATGTAAATTGTGTTGTATAGCTTCACAATCTGATGTTTGAAAAACTGACGAAGTCAACTGTAATGATATTCGACACGATGTAATTGCTGGTAAGAGTAGCGGTAATGAAGAAAAGTGCCTTGAAGATCAACTCGGTGATGCTAAAGTGGCTGTTGGGAAAACAGAAACAGAGCTTGATTAATTGAAAACAAAGATACGCCATAGTGAAAAGGCTCTGAAATCTATTTTGTATGGAAGCTTTAGAAAATGTGTGTTTTTCATATTTAGTATAATCAAGATTAACACACTTGCTCTCATTTGAACAAACATTAATCTGAAATTTTAATCTTTATCATGATCGAAGGGTCGAGGCAGAAGCGGTAGATAAATGAAAAGGGGAAATTTGAAATACTTCTTTACGATCGGGAAACATTGAATTTTCTTTCGTGATCCCGTGAAGAACTTTGACAGGTCGAAAGTCAAAGGTGTGGTTGCAAAGCTAATTAAAATGAAAGATAGCTCGAAAATGGACTGCCTTAGAGGTCCTCATTCGTTATACATGCATACTTAAGCCTTTATTTACTGATAATATATAGTAATATTTTATTTATATACTGCAACTCTCCAGGTTCGTGCTGGTGTAAAGTTATGTAATGTTGTCCTAAAAACTGAAAACACTGGAAAAAAACTTCTCGAAAATGGCGATCTTGGAAGAAAAGTGACATTTATTCCTTTGAACAAAATTTAAAGCAATCCTGTCCCACTCGGAGTTCAAAATGTGGTTTTTTGTTTGGTAAGTTTTTTTCTTCTTCTTTTTTTTAACCTATTTCCGTTTTTAAAAAAAGGTACTTTTATTATACACGTATATATGGCTTTCTACTACATCACACTTTTTATAACTTGAGGTAGGTAAAAGGAATGCTAAAGTTGAGATTTCGTTGGTCAATTATGATGACGAACTCCAGAACTCCAGGTTTGTTTCCTTATGATGTCACACATTTCATTTCATTTGTTGATATCCATTGTGTTTAACTTTTTATTGATTTTTAATGTAATTCCCATGTAGGTTTATTTGTTGTATCTAGAATAATGTGATTATATGTATTATTCTACTCTGTTATCGTTAGTAACTTATATTGATTTACAAAGGAGAGACATATGCGTGTGGCAAAGTTGATCGGGTTTGTAATGTCGATCTTCATAAAATATATTTCACTAATATCGTGCATACATTATTTTTCATCATTAGGTATTTATGGAGCTAATGAAAGTTCCAGAAACAGAATCTGAGATTCGAGTTTTCTCTTTCAAGATACTGTTTGGATCACAGGTAACAAAACTGTTAACATAATTTCTTTCCTTTTTTTGGTATGTTCTAGATTTGCCGTAATTCTCTAGCTTTCTAATGATATAGTGAACTGATCTAAGGATGAGCATGAATCTCGCTACATTCAGTTGTGGAACATGGAAGGTATTTACTGTTATATTAATAGTCAGTAATACAACAAATATATTATGGCGGAAACCACGTGTCAGAAGAAGTTGATTTCTCTGTTGATGCTGCTTTTTTATTGGTCCCAACAAATGTGGCAGGTGGAAGATTTGGATCTGATGTGTTTTCATAAGATACCATACCAGAACAGTCTATAATGACTGCAAAATTAAGATACCAGTGGAATATAATAAAACTTTTGACATCTTTTATGGTCTAACATTGATCTTTTTACTTCTCCTCCTGCAACTGCTGCAGCCTTTCATGTCGTTGACTTTTTCTTGCAACTTCTGAACAAGGAGTTGCAACATAGATCCAGGCCCCCAGGATCTACGACAAAGCCAACTCAATCAGTTGACCCGTTTCCATTGACGGCAATGAACAATTTTGATAAATCTGATTTTTTTGTTTCATTTCTTCGCCTATGGATTCAGTATCTGCAGGTTAATCAGGTGAGTTTTGTAAGGTTTGTCAAACCGTCCCTTAATAATAACCATACTTCATTGCAAGTGATATGTTGTTGTCTCTAAATGTAGCATAATGGGCGGTCGGATGGGCTCGGTAATGGGTCAAAATGAATACATTTTTTGTATACGGATTGGGCAGAAACATTTTTTACAACTTTTTAAATGCGTTGGAAAATTTTGACACGTTTTCATTTGATTTAATTTTTGCTCTTTTACCCGAATAAAACATTACACAAACCGATTCATACTTGGGTCAATGGTTAGAATTAGTCGAGCTCATTTTTTTACCTTTTCTTTCGGTTCTTTATCGCCTTCAACTCTTCAAAAGTGTATTAGTCAACCTCAAATTTATGTGAAGGCAGGGGAGTATGAAATTGTTGTTTTAAGCATTTACTTGTGGGTCTCCAAGTAAGTTAGACGTCATCTTATTCTTTTCTGCATGATGTAAAAAGAAATACGATTATACGTTGTACGTGATTTAGAAAGATATATGATTGTGATTGTGGTAAGGTTATCTTCTCATTTTAAAAGTGATGTGGATGATAAATTATATAGAACACTTTAGGAGAGCCATAGTTGATTCAGTGATCAACCTGTTTTTTTTTTTTTTTTTTTTTTTTAGTATTGCTAATAATTTATTTACCCGGGTAGCACATAATGAAAGGAACCAGTGCTTATCTTGAGTGTTTATATTATAACGATCGTGATGCTTATTCTTTGCATAACCGGTATGTCATGACATCCTTCTTTCGTTATCATGGCAATTGATTGCACTTAAAGATAATATATTTTCATCTTGGAGCTGATGATAACTTGACTGACTTTTAGTATAAAAATAAATAAATATGAGTACCAAATAGACTTATATTTTTTATGAAGGCTTGTTTGCTGACAGTGCTTTTCTATCGGCACCAACAAATGTGCCAGGGAGAACTTCTTGATCTGAGGTGAACTCATCTCCCTTACAATTTGTCTTAAAATAAAGAAACATTTATAAAGACTGTATTGGTGTACATTTTGTCTTATAAATGTCTATTGCATATTCCTTTTTATTTATATACTTGGTTCCAGGTAAAGCGATGTATATTGCTTCTTATTTGTATTGTTGTATTTCACTATATTAAGAATATAGGTGGCAAAAATTATTTTAGGTTAATAGAGCCTGACTCATCAAAATTTATGTCATACGATTACGATGTATTATTAAATCACTTGTTTAACTCATGTTGTATTTACTATGTTTGAATAAATGTACCTTGTGCACAATGGCGAAGGATTTAAAGGGCAGGGGTGGGCTTCAGCCACCCCCAATAACTTTTGTCCTTTGTAGCAAATATTTTTTATGTAGTCACTAAATGTATCAAGTTTTAATTCTAGCCCCTCCAAATAAATTATTATGACATTTAGTTACTTTCTCTCAAACTTAGAAAATATCCCTTGCCCTCATCTAGTCGCACTCTCGCCAACTCCTCTATTGCTGTTCGTCTCTCGTTTTACGTGAAGACAATTAGTAATTAGTAATTAATACACTGTCTCAAACTGATTATCTCCTTTTTTCTGCTTCTTTTATTTTAATATTAAATTATAGTATTCTTTTGTACGTATAATAATTTTATTATTAGTATATTAATTTTTTTTTAGTATTATACTCCGTATTATGTTTATTCATAGCTACTAACCTAATACTATAAATAAATACTCCGTAGTGATTTAGGTTCAATATATTATTACTTGGTTAAAAATCTATCATTTTTTGCAAATATGTTAATTAGCCATTTAGAATTATAACAATTATAATGATAACGATGATTTTGATGATGATCGTTGTTATATATTAAGGGTCGACGAGCCGAGTTGTTGTAACTTTGTGCTCGACATTAATCATTATACTTGTTTTAACTTAAATTTTAAGTATGCGTTATTTATGTACGAGTCTCCATCTTTTGTTTGAATTATTTCGCCCCTTCAATATCAACGTTCAAGCTTCGCCACTGCTTGTGCAATGTCGTTGTCTATATGTTACCATAATAACGAAATCCGTTTGGTTATTTTCTATTTCGAACCCGCAAGATTGCGGGTATTAAACTAGTTTATTAAAATAGTAAATCACTAAATCCAGTTGACTGAATCAACCATCCTTTTCATTTATCAGATCATATTAATAAGGGATAAGAAATTGTACATTTGTACAATATACTACTCGTGCTTTCCTAAATAGTTATTTCCGAAATAGTAATTATAATTGGTAATTATTACATGTTTAAACTTAAAAAAAATACTACACCGACTTGATGAGTATTAAATTAAATGCAAATTCTAATATTTTTAAAATTATTTTCTTTGCAAAATAACTCAAAGTCTATAACAAATCAACGGAAAATGAAATAATCAAACAAAGAATACAACCATAACGATGAGCCTAGGCTCGTAATCAAAAACAAAACTCAAACAAGTACGAGCATCCGCTATCTACTATAGAACAAAGCAAAGAAGCAAAAACCCTTTTTTCAAATGCACCTTAATCTCATGGGGCACACACTACCAAAACCTTTTTTCCCAAAGGGAAATGCGATTTTGATGGTTTATTACAAATATGCTGCTCGAGAATAGTTTTTGATCCGGTGGTTTTTTTTTTTTTTTTTTACGAGGAACCCCCTAGCGACGAGTCATAATGGCTCCCCTCTAGTTGGTAAACCCCAGGTAAACGGCAAGCCAGGCCTCCACCGCTACCAGACAAAGCATCCTCTAGTCAATCAGTCACTAAATGGAGCTCGCCCAAAGGTATTTTGCCTTGAAGGGAATCGAACCCGTGACCTCTTGCTTCATTGGAAGTCCTGGTGGCCACCCAGACTATGCCTGGATGGTTTGATCCGGTAGTTGTTGCAACCACTTTTTGTATTTATCAGGTTACAATACTAGAAGACGTATCATTATGGACAAATTATATACACGGTAGCATATAAAAGGAATTGCTATTGCTTTCATTTCATATCACCAAACTTGAAACAACAATATAAAAAAGAACGTGATTCATGTTGATTACCTGAATTTTGGTTGACAACCTACGATCAGTTTTCATTAACAAAATAAGTAATAAGTGTATGATAATAGAATAATTAGATTTAGATGGAAACCGCATCAGTGGCGGAACTTGAACCCGGATACAGATGAGACAAGTGTAAAAATATAATAATTTTTTCAAGTCAGCGGTGTAAACACAAAAAAACTTATTTTTTGATTAAAAAAAAAATTTAGTGTGATTTTTTATTTATTATTATTTTTTTTGCGTTAAATTCAGGTGAAGCAGATACCTCTTTGTTATACACTAAGTTCCGCTCCCGCATATCAAAAAGGTAAATAACGATAGAAAAACTCATATTTTTAAGAGTTCTTCTAAACATAGCCCTAAAAGCTATCTTTAAGACTTTAAAGCATGCTTAAATAGCTTGTAACTTACTAGTAACTACTCAATTAATCAACTTCTCAATAACCAACTTCCTAACTTTTTTGTACAACAATGCATGCACAGCTAATTATTTTTAAACATAGCCCTAATGGCTATAATTAAAAAAACTCTTTAATTAAGAAAACTCTTCAATTATAAGTATTAAAACATTTCTTCCTAGTATTAAAACAATATAAAATAGATTCTAACCTTATATCTCATGCTTAAAAACATACAAAATACTTAAATGAGCTATCACTACAAGAAAATGTAACTTTCGGGAAGACCTATGGAGACGACATGTCGTCCCAGAAGATCTTTATGGAGGACATGTCGTCCCGATTAGTCATCTCGAATACCTCGTCCCGAAAAATTATTCGAGAGACGACCTAAGGTTTTTTTTATTTGGGGACGACAACGGGTCCCACTTTGACTTCTCTGTCTGACATCTCGAGACCCTTTTTGGGACGACATGTCGTCACGAAAAAATAATATTAAAATATTATTTATTTTAATTATTAATTAATAAATGAATTATTAATTTCATTCGGGATGACTTTTGGGAATGACATGTCGTCTCTAAAAATATGGCGGGAAAATTCTTCTCTTTTGAAGCCAATTTTTTTGCACGGGAAAATAATAAAAAAGGTATCTCGCCCGGGAAAAACTGGTCAAACTTTTCAGAAAATCCGAACCATGTTTTGTTTTTTAGCGGACTTTTTGAGACGACTCGATGTCGTCCCGGAAAGTGTGGTCCCTAATTAAACATTTTCTTGTAGTGTATAAGGAAAAATATAGAACAAATGTCAAAAATAAAATATAAAAATGGTAAATGCACAAAAATATAAATAAAAATATTAAAAGTGGATACTACGGCAGTATCAATAGAAACTGACGTCGGCAAATTAGTGTCAAGTGTTAACACCTATTGAAAACAGTACTCCGTAAGTCCGTATGATATTGTGTAAACAAGGCAAAAGCAAACACATAGAAACAAATGGAAACATTTTGTTTCATCAAATTCTTGAAACTTTGTCGTATTAGTAGTATAATATTTTTATTGATAAAATATATCCAAAAGGTAACCAAGATGTTGACTATTAATCTAGTTTATATATTGCCCATTGTTGATCATCAATTTATTCAATTGATATTGATATAATTATAATATCAATATCAATATCAATATCAATCTAAAGGATACCGCGTATCCCTAAATATAAGGTGATCGGTTCAAGTCTACTAATAGATAAATATGAATATATAATCGTGAAAAAATTATATGTCCTGTTGATTATTTTTTAAAAAATCAATTAAAAAGCATATATAGCTTGTCTCCTAATCAATTTTCATTTGATCAATCTTCTTACATCTCCCATTGGTCTCTAAGTTCTCAACCCAAAATGGTTTTAGACCAACAAGAAAAGTTAACACGTGATCTTTTACCCTTTCTTAGAGTCCACGAAGATGGCACGGTGGAACGACTCTATAGTCCACAATTAGTTCCACCGGCTATAGACACCAAAACTGGCGTGCGGTCCAAAGACATCATCATCTCCCCAAATGTGTCAGCACGAATCTACTTACCTAGTTACCAAACAAACCATAACCGTCCCATTTTGGTCTACTTTCATGGTGGGGGATTTTGCATAGAATCCGCTTTCTCGACACTTGGTCACCAATTTAGCAATACCATATCATCTCAAGCGAATGCTCTTGTAGTTTCAGTCGAATATCGGTTAGCTCCTGAACACCCTCTCCCAGCTGCCTACGATGATTCATGGACCGCTTTACAATGGGTTGCTTCACACTCTACCAAAGACCACAATCAAGCTAAAGTAGAAAACTACGAACCATGGCTAACTCAACATGGAGACTTTGACCATCTTTATATAGGTGGATCAAGTTCAGGAGCAAATATATCTCACCATATGGCCCTACGAGCCGGTTTAGAGAGGTTACAAGGTGGGGTCAAGATTCATGGAATGTTTCTATCACACCCGTATTTTTTGGGCTCTGAACCAGTTGGTTCAGAGCCAGATTTAGCTACTCGTGAATCGACTATGTATTACTACGGTTGGAAGTTCATTAACCCTGGATTAATAAACCCTTTTGATAATCCATGGGTTCATCCATTAGCAAATAGTGCACCTTCTTTAGCAGGACTCGGTTGTAAGAAGTTGCTCGTTTTTGTTTCGTCTGAGGACGAGCTAAGATACAGAGGAGTTCATTACTACGAATCTGTTAAAACGAGTGGATACCAAGGGGATTTATCGTTATATGAAGTGCAAGGAGAAGGCCATGCATTTTATTTCATCAAACCTGAAAGTGAAAATGCGAAGAACATGTTCAAACATTTGGCTGCATTTCTTCAAGATTAAACCATGTGATATGATGCAACTTCTTGAAAAGAATAAAGTCTTAAACATATGTTATTTAATTATTACCTTCCGTAGACTTATTGTATAATATATTGTGTAACTTTCAACATCTATTAATTTTGTCACATAATCAAAGTTAGTGTGAAACTCGTGAATAATGTTGTCCAACTGCTACATCTTAGAAATTTGCTTTGGTTTTTTTGTTGATTCCAAATAAATTACTCTAGTTTTTCAATAGTAGTTGCGGTTTTAATGGTTTATTACAAACACGTTGCTCCAAAATACTTTATGATTTGGTAGTTGTTGCAATATGCAACCACTTTGCGTATATAAGGTTAATTACTTTACTAGAAGACGTATTGTTTTGAAGAAATTATAATAACGGTAGCGTATAAAAGGAATTGGTGTTGCTATCATTACAGATCACCAAACCTTAACATGTTTGACAGGTTAAATCATAATCAGTTTGATAAGAATCGACCAATTTAAAAGTTGGGACAAGAGTAAAAGGAAGACATCTCGATTGACTCACGTGGCTCTCTAATCCTAGTATGTATCTCAACATGTCGTGATTATGTATAGTCTCAGGTTGCTATCTTTGCACCCCACATACTACATTGTTACTGTGTCATGATTGTTTGTTTTGGGTTTCCATACGATATAGGACTCCCACGATCGTGTACTAGCTTCTTCGTGTTTAATGAAATATCATTTGCCTTTCAAAAAAAAAAAAAAAAAATTTAAATAATGATAACGTGCTATTACATCAGGCATACAAGAATGTAGAATGGTAATATATCATTCTCTTATCCCTGTTTGACCAATTACAACATCTCTCATTCAGAACATGTGATAATAAACATAAACATAAACATTTATGTAACACTAACTTGATATACTTCATAAAATGGTAGATTTTAAACAAAATTGTAAGGAAGAATCAATTTGAACAATTGCTTTCAGTTAACATCGACGCGTAATAATAAGATAACAAACGAACACGAAAATAGGATTAGATGTCAGTTTGGTATTAATTTTGAAGACACGAGTATGTGCATACCTGCTATGTGTACACAAAAACTGGCTATGGTATGTCTATGACCCAAAACATCTCGACAACGTTTCAATGTTCACTGCACAGGCGCACATACACACTACAGCTGTTGTTGGAAATGTGTATACAAACAATGCCTTCTGCTCTTGCGGGGTGATGAAATAACCATGACCGAAGAAAAACACAAAACAATATTATACAGAACTGCTTTATATGCATAATAACCGAAGATGATATAGTGAAATGAATTTTAATAGTAAACAAAAACTAGAGACTAACAATGGGGTGACCATCAACCCCATAACCTAACGTAGGATTACCCAACGTAGCGTAGGATTGTTCGCTTCTTATGTGCTTTCCATCTTGGTAAGTCTCCACCAACAGTGATGTCATCATCTACAACAAGATGCTCAGTCTTCGGGGACCTTGACCTTGACCTTTTTAGTGATGACCCTGACCCACGTAAAATTGTTCCCTCGCTTACACTTTTCACTTCTATAACATCATCTTCCACAATGTTATGCATATTAAAACTTAAAGATTGTTCCTTTATTCTATTTTCAATAGGAGATACTAAGTTTTGATCTCCATCTTCAACAACTTTCATCCACTGATATTCGCCAAGTGTATCAGAATACACTATCTCTTTTCTACGCCTTTTTCCAGATAGATTCGCGGTTTCATAGTCAAACCCTTTACCCCTCATGTCTTTTGGGTTGTCGGGTTTAGTATAAGCCCAATTGGGTACCTCGTGATCTTCCATAAGACGGGATCTGTATCTCTCTTTTTGTCTTCTTTCTTCATCCATCTTCTCAAAAAGCCAAAACTCTTCATCTGATCGGGCTGTTAAACGGTTGATTTCTCTCTCACTTGGTGTATCCGTTCCAAGTGAACTCGTACCTCTACGCATCACCTCTTTCAACATCTCTCTCCTATCTTGAGCTGAAAAACCAAACAAATAGAATCAATATCAGCTACAGGTGGCAATTTTGACCCATTGTTTTATCTATGGGGATGTTTTGATCAATGTATAATCCCAAACGGGTCAATCAAAGTTTAGCTAATAGAGAGATGATTCAGACCGGATGAGAAGACACCCATAGTTTATTTAGTGAATACAACCTTTTATTTTGATTCCAAAAATAAAGATTACTGTTGTAAAAATATTGTTTTAGTAAAGCAAAATTATCACACTGATTGTTTTGATACTGTTATTGTAAAACAAAATAACAAATAACACTCTTTAACTTATTATACTCCGTCCGTCCCATATTAATAGTCCATTATTCCAATCTGGGTTGTCTCAAATTAATAGTTCACATCTATAAATAGATATAGATAAGAATAATAAGGTAAAGTTCCTTTATACCCTTAACTTATACATATACAAGACAAAAAAAAATAGAGAAAAAGGTCAGGGGTATAACTGTGAAGTAAAGAAAAGGAACAGTGTAATAATGAGAGATTTCTTAAATTGTGTATTTTTTGTCTAGGGACTATTAATATGGAACGGAGGGGGTATTTTATATCAAATATTAATCGTCACAATACAAAATGTTACGGAGTATATTATGAGAGACCAACCGGTGGAAGTTGTATTGAACAGTCCAGCCTGTATGACTTTAGCATCAATGCCCATTTTCTGCTTGGCCCGCTCCAATATCACCTCTTCAATCGAGCCAACATTAACCAAAACAAACACCCTAACCTCCTTTTTCTGACCAATACGATGTGCGCGATCCTCTGCTTGCTGATCCATCTGCGGATTCCAATCACTATCAAACATAATCACAGTATCAGCTGTCTGCAAATTAAGACCAAGACCTCCTGCACGTGTACTCAAAAGAAACATAAAATAAGGAGAATCGGGAGCATTAAATTCCTTTAACAAAGTGCCTCGTTCTTCGGTCTTTGTTGATCCGTCAAGCCTAAGAAATTTAAATCCATGAAGTTGGAGATAAACTTCAAGAATGTCCATTAGTTTAGTCATTTGAGAAAAGAGAAGGACTCTATGCCCTGCTCTGTGAAGTTTTGGTAATAATCGATCTAGTAGCTCGAATTTTCCTGAAGCTCTGACAATTTCTTCCTTTTGCCGAATATTATAATCACCCATAAATAGGTAAGGATGGTTACAACATTTTCTGAGCTGCATCGAGAGGTTCTGTAGACTTTTAGATTTACCCGTTCCTGAAAATACGTATAAAGTTAGTGTGTATATATAAATATAAATTAATATTAATATATTAATTCAGAGAAAAGGTTATGGTTACTAACCAGTATCCATTCCAACCCTCCCAACATCAGTGACTTGCTGGTAATATACTTTCTGCCATGCTGACATGTCACATTTTAGTATGACCTGTATTTTCTGAGGAAGGTACTTTTCCACCTCATCTTTCTTCCTTCTCAAAATAAACGGCCTTATAACCTAGATTTCGAAGTATAGAGAACTTGATTAAAAAAAATCATGATAAAAGAGTACATATGATAACACAAAAATACCTGGTGTAAGCGACGAATGATCAATAGTTCTTCTTCATCTGTTATGGAAACATCACATTTATCTACAAATGGTGCATTAAACCACTCCTCAAAATTCTCAACTGAATTAAAAATGGTGGGAAGGAGAAAATTAAGTAGGGCCCACAGTTCTTGTAAACTATTCTGTATTGGAGTGCCAGATAACAGAAGTCTCCTTCGAATTTGGTACCTGCAAGACATTGCCTAATTAGCCGAAGGGAGTTCGATGTTATTTGCATATACTATAAATAATATTTTACCTTGAATCTTATCAGATACATAAGTATTCAAAAATTATTACTTCATCAAGAAAACCAAAATTATGATCTTGTCCTATTTAATATCTTCCACAAGGCATTTGAGTTTTGATTAGTAGCAGCACCTTATGCTATAAGGCAACAAAATCTATACCAATCTGGGACCCATAGCAAAATCACATTTGAAATCTGGGCGACAAAGTATAACCTAGGGATACATATAGCCTTCAATAATATATTAATATGTTCTATGAACAGCAGTAATTAGAGGTGTCAAAATCGGCAGATCGAGTAACTGGTCATAAGATGTAAATTGTGCGAGGTTGAAACATATCAGGTTTGAGTCAAGTCGTCAACCCCAAAAACTTTTTGTCCAAAACCAATATGTTTTTCATACAAATCAATTCAATAGTAACTTAGTAACTTTGATTATACTGATTTAGGAGGTTCATTACATATTAGGGGCGAATTTCAATCAAATATATGTGTTCCCTTATAAGCTTTTTTTTTCTTTAACCCATTTGGCATGTTACAGATAAAACATAACCTGAATCGACCCATTAATTGATTAATAATGAGTTGAAGTTGCCACCTCTAGTTAATGATGGAAGTACATTATTTAAACATACCCGGAGACAAGAGTCTTTGCAAGCACAGATTCTGAATTCTTTAACCGATGTCCTTCATCAACAACCATGTAGTACCAATGAATTTTTTTTAAAAATGCTTTGTCTCTCATTATAAGATCATAATGAGTGATCAGCACACTAAATTTCCCATCTGATAATTCTTCTCTCATTGCCTTTCTCTCCTCAAGTCGGCCATCATATAGATAAGCACCAATACTGGTAAAAAAAATTATATTAGTATATCATAATTTACTTCATTAAAAAAAACCAGTGTTATTTTAGTTGCAGTCATATGTACCTACAAAAATACTTCACGGTAAAGGCAACGATATGAACCATTCGGGCAAATTGCATATTGGGTCATCAAACAGGTCAAATTTATTTTATTACAGATTAAAATGGGGCAGGCCGGGTTAGGTTAATCCACATAGATTTTCTTGCCATTTTTTAAAACATTTAAAGGATGTAACTTGATTACATAGATATGATAATCTTTGATTAAAATGATTCAGAACAAGAATTTGGGCAAATTTTAATCTGCTTAACTCATTTGACATGTTTTTTTTTTTAAACTAAACTTTTTTATTTGATTTAATTAACCCTTAGATATGAAATCACAGCATAAATTGACCCATTTCAGAAGTAAATAGATCAAAAGTTGCCAACTTGACTTTATATAACGGGTGCCCTACCTTGGAGCCCATGCTGAAAATTCATTGATCCAATTTGGTAGCACAGCTTTTGGTGCCACGATTAGGTGGGGGCCAGTGACACCTTTGTTTTCCATGAGATATGCTATCAATGATATGGTTTGAATAGTCTTTCCTAGTCCCATTTCATCAGCCAATATTCCATTAAGATTATTATTGAATAATGACAACATCCATTGAAGTCCTTCCAACTGATAAGGTCTTAATTCTCCACCTTGAAGTATTGATGGTTGCTCAGTTACCTGCAGGATTAAAAATTGAAAAGTGTTAGTATAACTTTTGTAGAAGTAGTTTGCTCCAATATACAATTACAATTAGACTTATAATGTGTTGTTTGGATGTGTGTTCTGAAACCCATTCGAAGATAATCATAATCAGACAATCAACGGTAACAAAATAAGCTGTGGAAGTTAGTGTTGGGATGTGCTTTTGCTGCTTGTATTAGTAATTATGAGATACTTAATTATTTGTGTATATAAAACAAACTGACCTTATAAGAATCTAACAATTATATTGCCAGAATATGACATTCTTTTACTCATATATAGTTATAGTTATAGTATTTAATTCTGCAATATGAAGGAAAATAAAAGAGAGATACTAATATTTATAATCTACTTATTGATTTCCTTCATATTTTATCATATCTATTTCTGATAATACCTATGTTAAAAATACTACGTGCAATGAAATTATGGCTGAAATGAGGATATAATCATAATCATATACAACAAACACAATACCCAATCCCATGAATATGAGATTGGGTCGCTTTTGAAGATCATACATATCTAAATTTAGTTATGTCTTAGAAAATCAACAACAACAACAACAACAAAACCCAATACCACATAAGTGGTGTATGGGGGAGGTGAGATGTAGACAATCCTTCCCCTATCCGAGAATAAAGACAAGTCATATCTAAATTGTTGTTGTTGTTAGAAAATCAGTTTTATTACAACTACTATGAAACTAGATATTTGAACCCTAAATAACCAAACGATCGTATTACAGAATCGCTTTATCCAAAGACTAACACTGATTATTCACATCATCAGTTTGCTAATGCGGATCCAAACAACCAATTAACGTTTTTATATAAAACACAACGATGCAAATAAAGATTAAGATACCTTCTCCTGAATTGAATGGATGACAGAATTATACTGTCGTTGACCTTCAAGTAAGTCGGATGTCTTTCCTCCATCATCAGGCGTGGTCTCAACTAAATCATCATCCACGTCAGCAAGTGGGTCCACAATCATTGTAGCAGATTTGTCTTGTTTGGCAGCTAATGGACCATTCAAAGGTTCAATGCCATCATGTTCAGTGTCTTTTTGGCGCTGAACAGCAGCACCTAAACGAACAAGAAGATCATTTGTTTTTCCTAAAAGCATTGTTAGCCTTTCATTCTTACTTTCCTCAACCATTTTCATGTAAGCTTCTTGATCATCTGACTTTAAAGCTTGGAACCTCAATTTCTCTTGCCTAGTCGCACGTTGCCTTTGCCTTCCATGCCATGCCTAATTTGAAACAAGTATAAATTTTAAAATTGAAAAAGCATAAGTTTTGACAATTAAATGCCACACACAACCAAATGCATAAGCTTTTCTCACATATAAGAAATATAATATTTATAAGTAAATAGTGTGTTCAATATGCTTTCAATAATTTGACTTATAATTCTTTTTAACTACTCTGATTGGGATAAAAATGTCTTGATATCTTCATAAAAGGTTTTAGGTTCAAGCCTCACTAGCAACATATTTTTGGGTGGCCCGAAAAGGGTTGAAACGATCACAAAATATACGTTTACCCGTTTACTTTGATTTGGGAGGTTTTATGCATTAGAACTTTCAAACTGTTTGATACTCTCAACCCATTTAACATATTTTCTTTTAGGATAACTCTTTTCTTTTACCAATTTGACAAGCTAAATATATCCTGAATCGAGACACTTAAAAGTTTAATAGGTAAAAATTGCCACTTCTAACAAATACAAATGTATACTAATATATTGTTTGCATACCTGAACACTATCATTACGTTGTTTTCGACGTTTTTGAGAGGCCTGCATTTGCAACTGGAGTTCCCGTATCGCATTAAGTATTTCTACAAAGAATTTTCTCTTCTTAGTTTCTAGCCGGTACTTTTCTTCTTCCTCTAATTTTGTTAGCCTCTGCAACAAGTCATGATGTAAGATTAACATGATTAATTGAAAGATTTAAATAAACATGAGTATCTTTTTCAAAAAGTTAATAGTAAAAATCAGATATTTCAGGAATTAACCAGAAACGTGCACTTATGGACCTGCGAGTTGAAGATAAGATTATATGTTTTTTTCTGAATTTTGTTTAGTGTACAACTATCACTACTAAAGGCTTATAATGTATAGACTCCATCTGTTGCATTCAATAGCCAAAACTTCAACTTTCAGATGAAGGAAAAAAAACAATGAATCATTGTCATGTTGTTTTTATGGAAAAGATGACACATGGACCATAAAAGATTTCCTAATAATAAACGTGTTTTCGTTAAAACGAAAGTGAACTGCTACTATTTCAGTACATGGAAGTTTGACCCTAAAATAGATTTCCATTATTATTGTTACTCCGTATTAGATTAGCACAACGTTTATCTGTTATTAAAATGCTTTTTGCCGGGTCAAAGTTGGTTCAGATGATTTCGTGTGCAGAATGGGTTGATGCTAAACACTTTTTGTTTAGAATTTTGAAGTTCTTACATATTATAATTAGTGTCTTTCAAATATGATAGCAACAGGCCATACATTCTTGAAAGTTTTGTGCATTACAAATACATTTTGAAAAAATTTCAACCTGTTAGAACAATTGATCTTTTTATTAACTTTCATTCTACCTATTTGCCCTGTTAGCGATTAAACATAGCTTCAAATTAACCCATTCATACATAGATGGACTCAAAAACTCCCACACCTAGTTTAAAAAGATTGCTACAAAAGAAAATATATGTATCATCAAGTTTTTGAATAATGAAAACAAGTAAGAAGTAGGAAATTACCTCAGCATCTCGTTTCTTCTTCAGATGATTGTCTGAATCAACATCAAAAGCATTATTTACACCATATGCAGAACGAGTCAGGCGCATCATACCCCAATCAAAGAGTTGCTTTTCAGGATACATACAATTTAAGCACAACGTGTACTCGGAGCTCACATTTGACCTCACTTTTCTTTGCAACTCAGCTAGCTGTAATACGAAGAATATATGTCATAAGAATGTAGAAGTTTCATTAAACAATATAACAAATATTACCTAAACATTACTATCAGTACAAGCGTGCAACAATATAACGCATGGCATTAAGCAAGAAATTATAAGCTCTGTCTACCTTAAGCCCATACAGCTCAAGTAGACACTTTGACTGCAGGTCCTCCCCTCTGTTTGTAGGTAATTCTGCATTCATGATAAAGACAAATAAGTAAATCACTATGTTTTCAGTGACAACTATCAGTTAGTATTATATTAAATTAGCTAAATGCAATAATAAGAGAACATCCCTTGGTGTCTGATTTTTGCCGATGATATCGTGCTTGTATCGGAAACAAAGGATGAGCTTAATAGAAGGCTGGAACAATGGAGGGAGGCCTTAGAACAAAATGGGCTACGGATCAGTAGACAAAAGACGGAATATCTTAGTTGCGAATTCGGTAGGACTGATGATGAACTAAATGTTGGAGGGAACATCAGCATTGGGGACCAGATCTTGCACCCACAAGAGTCGTTTAGATATCTAGGCTCGGTCCTCCACAAATCAGGGAGGATAGACGAGGACGTGACTCATCGTATTAAGGTAGGTTGGTTGAAGTGGAGAGCAGCGAAAGGGGTCTTGTGCGACAAGAAGATACCACTCAAATTGAAAGGGAAATTCCTCAAGGTGGCAATCAGACCTGCCATGTTGTACGGATCAGAATGTTGGCCAATGACGAAGGCCCAAGAGAGAAGGATGGAGGTGGCAGAAATGAGGATGCTTAGGTGGACGTGTGGTAAAACCATGCTAGATATGATCCCAAATGGTGTGTTTAGGGAAAAACTTGGAGTCAGTAGCATCATCGACAAGCTAAGAGAAGAACGACTTCGTTGGTTTGGGCATGTGATGAGACGACCACGTATTGCCCCGGTTAGGAGAGTTGAGGCACTCACGGTCGATGGTGTAAGGAGAAGGGGTAGACCTACTCGTAGGTGGATGGATAGACTAAGACTCGACATGAGGGAGCTTTCGTTGACCGAGGACATGACTTCTGATAGGGATGCGTGGAGGGCTAGAATAAGAATAGTTGAGTAGGGCTACTTTTATTATTATTATTGTTATTGTTATTGTTATTGTTATTGTTATTGTTATTGTTATTGTTATTACTGTTATTACTGCTATTACTGTTATTATTCTTACTATTACAATTATTAGTATTATTATTGTTATTATTATTATTTTTTGTATCACTATTATTAATTATTAGTGTATTAGTATTTGTATTACAAATATTTATTACTATTAATATTTATATATGAACTATTATTATTACTATTATTTGTATTACTATTACTATCGTTTTTATTAGTTTTATGTACTGTTACTAATATTATTAAATGAGTATGTTTTTGGTATCTTTGGTTTTGGATGTATGCATGCTTGCTTGGTTGTTTGTACGTATGCACGTAGGTTCTTGTATGTTTGTATGTATGTATGCATGCATGCATGTATGTAGGTTTTGTAATGAAGGTGTGATGCAGTTACACACGTTTTTGTATGTAAGTTTGTTTTTTATGTATGTATATTTGTAGGTAGGTATGTATGTATGCTTGTTTTTTACTTGTCTGCAGGTGTGGTATATTGATGATGTAGCGTGAGGGTACGAAATAGTATTATTTTTAATACAAAATACTACAAAATATGACACAAGTTTTATTAATTTACGGATGGGATATACCTAAACTTTGCTACAACACTATAGGCAGTGTACCTAATCGTAGAGTAGTGTAGTTTTTAGTAAGTCCGGTTCGTTCCACAGGGAGCTGGTGAAGTTAACGCTATATTATTAAGTTTATTTGTAAAAATATATATATAAATAAGTAGTAGTATTATTATAAAATGGGGGTTTTACCGTTTAATGACCGGTTTGTCGATTTTAAGCGTAAAAATAAATGACAAAAATAAAATGACAGAAAATAAAATTGCGAGTAATAAAATGACAGTAAATAAAGATACGATGAGAAATATAATAAAAGAATTATGCTTATTTAAACTTCCGTAATCATGATGTTTGACGTGTTGATTTTAATTTATTACCATGGGTTAATTGTCCTTTGTCCTGGTTTATTTGATACGTCTATCTGGTTTTTGTCCATAATAGTTCATCGGTCATAAATATAAAGTGCGAGTATCCTCGTCAAATTACCCTTATACCCGAAGTCAAATATTCCAACTGATTAAGGATTTAAACTGTGACGCAGTTATCACTTCTGTCAACAATTACACCAGTTATCACTGTATGTAATCCACCCCTGTTTTAATTAGTTTATGAATATTAATTCATCCACTTGATCAGAATGAATAATCAATTACCCAACCCAATTGATTAATTAAATGATTATAACAGATTCCATATGAACGTCACTAAATAGGACAACCATAATCATTATTAATTATTAGGTTAATTAATTTGAAGATAGGTTCGACAGACTCCAATGAGTTGTCACTCAATTAGACAATACCCCCCATCTATTAATAGTCAATAATCCAATTTCCACAAGTGTCGGTCTTTTGCCCAAACCTTAATTATGGTCCAAAGTTTAATAACCCAATTTTAGTAATTAGCCCAACATCATGAGTACTTCATTTTAAATAAGCATAATAACGACTTAGCTACGAGACATTAATGTAAAAAGGTTGAACATAACTTACAATGATTAAAAATAGCGTAGCGTTACACGGACAGAATTTCGACTTACACACTCAAACGATCTCTATCATAAATCTTATTATTATCATAATTTAAAATTAAAATTAAGATTATTGTTATATCTTATTAAGTTAACATTATGATAGAGATATAGAATATAGATATTGATATTGATAGATAGAAAAATAAGAAAAAAAGATAGAAGAAAAAAGAGATCGAGAAAAAAATCTCGGAGAAGTTCTCTTAATTCATCATTACATAGATCGTTATATAGAAATTGAATTTTCATTTACGACCCCTGAACTATGCTCAATTAACAACTTTTTATTATTTAATATTATTCTTATTATGAATTATTTAAATATTATATTTTATTCTTGTGCATAGTTGACTCGTAATTTTTACACCGTTGCGTCGAGCGCTGAAAGTTGGTTCATGCCTCGGTTCCGGATTTTCGAACGTCCTTTCGTACAATTTTATATCTTGTACTTTGCGTTTTGTAACTTGTACTCTTGTCATTTTTAGACGTTCTTCATCAATAAATTGAACCTTTTGAATTGTATCTTGTACATTTGAGCTTTTTTTGACGTTTTGGTCTTTCAAATCTTCGTTTTTGTCTTTAAATCTTCATTTTCGAGCGATTTGCGTCTTTCGTCTTCGCACTTATTTATTTAACTATTACAACTAAAAATAAGGAAATTACATTTAAAAACATTACATATTGGAACGATATTGCTACTAAATATATGTTCATTTGGAACACTATCAAATATCCCCACACTTGAGCGTTGCTTGTCCTCAAGCAATACAGAACTTGAAATAAAAACATACATGAATCACTTTTTTATTCATCACATTTTGTACATCAGTGATTTTGATATAGCGGTATAAACAATGACAGTAATGATGGTTAAAGGTGGGTGTGTCATCCACAGTTGCCTCGGGTTTAGGTCAACGACACTTGCAATCAAATAGCCGATTTACTTTCGGTTTCCAAAGCAAAGTGCACATTTGAAAGGCGGTTTACAGTCCCACATGACTATAAAAATTTAGATCCTTTAAGGAAATTGGATCTTTATGAAAACATTTGATCTTTTGAAAATTCAAGCTAGATTTTACCCTAGACAAGTTTTCTGATTTGATCCATCATCGGTGTTGCAAAATATATTTGTGGATCAATATTTTGGCTAAAACTTTTAGGTTCGTGTAATCCACTGCTATCCCGGTATCGGAAAGCACACATCCAGTTTACTTGTTCCGTATATTACCTTTCGGCAAACTACCGTCCGGTTGTAAAGGAAAGCGATGAACAAGAAACTGTTAAGGCAATGTCCCGTGACATGCAGATGATTATGGTCTTATTAACGTGTCGGATGCTAGAACTATCCTTGGTAGGAGCGATAGTAAAGATCATCCTATGATTTTTCGGTCTGGCACAAGGTCCTGTCTCCGACCATGTTATGCAACCACCGTTCTTACGGTTGACACCCGATTAGGTTCAGGTGACCTAATGAATTCCAGGTGAATTCCTAGGATTTTACGTTCAATGGTAATGAACGCATTGAAAATGGATTTTCAGAAAACAAATCGGTTTGTATTTTTGATCAAAATATTTTCTCGTTCAAGCTCGAGTTTAGACATCATCGAATTCCATGAGTTTGAATTCTCAATCTTTAAGGTCAATCTCTAGGATTGAGTATTATCAGTCTTAAAAGCTGATTTTTAATCTTTAAGGAGATTATCCTTTTCTGGGGATCTGATTCATTAGTCTTATCAAGCTAATTTGCACGTTGCCTCCCCATTGTACGAGATAAATCCTTCTCATGGTTAGGATAAATCTGACCACTTGGCGACCCTGTTTGATGCTGAGGTCCGTGGATTTCCTGCTGATTTTAGTGATGACTTTTCTAGATTTTTCGTCAACCTACAGCTGGTCTGGACGACAACTTCATGACCTAAATCAAGAAGCGCGTGTCTTTTTCGGAAGACTTTACTTCCTTTTAATGATGGAATTGATTCATCGTGTAGATCCATCTTTCTTACAGTAAATCGGGTAAAACTGATTAAAATCGTCCAAAATAAAAGTACCTGCAATAACTTTACAGAAACATGTGATAGATAGTTTTTAATTGAATAACTTGGTACATTCTCCCCACACTTAGTTTCTTTCTTTGCTTTTTTTTTTATTCTCCTTTATTCCATTTTAAATGAATTCAATCGTTTTAGGGTGTTTCTCAATTTATGTCCTTTCCGAGGTAACGATAATTTCGGCATTAACACCTAGTTTTATCGTTCATAAATATGTATAAACATGATTTTGAATTCATTTAGTTGAAATTTTTAAAATTTTCATAATATTTAGAAAATAAGCCAAGTATAAACCCGAGAGAATTTATAACCCTTCCCCACACTTGAGATCATGCAATGCCCTCATTTGCATGAAATCAGACTATAATTATTAATTCATGAGGGTGATTAGTGTAGAAAAGTGATTAAAAATACCCAGTTTGTAAGCATATTATTTTACATCACATTTGATATTTTGCGCCTTGTCATCAAAATTAGTAGCTTTTTGTTGAACTTAATGACAGTCTTTGAAAGTGCGCTGTTTTACCCTGTTTTGTACATAACATAAAATACAAACATATATACATATTTTTGAAGTTTGGTATATAACCCCTTCAAAAATTTATAAAACATAGTATTTTTTTTTGGCATACTTTAAATCAATAAAATTAAAAATAATGATAACAAAATTTTTCGTCCCGCCCTCGGGTAAAGCAATTTCGGTTCAACTACCTAATCTTCAACTCACGACGAATTTTAGAAATCATTTTTTTACTTAATGAAATAAAGTAAATTTTGTTTTTAAATTCACACAAAACTTAAATTTAAAAAGCATATTAATTTCATATAAAACCTACAAAATAAAAAAAAAATCAGAATGGGGGGAGAAAACTAGTTCTTTAGTGTCTGCTAGCGGAAAAGACCAATCGAATTCCATTCTCGGAACTACACGAGAACAGAACAAATAACTCTAGATAACATTTTCTTAGAACATTTGAATCTCCCCACACTTAGGTAGCTGTGGTGTCGAAATTGTGATTAACTTTATCGTCAATTTCTCTTGGTCCATAATCAACTTGCGTATCTGTGACTTTTTCTTTAAGCCAGTGCCCGGCTTCTTCCGTAATATCCCATAATTCAACTAGCTTCGCCTTTTCTTTAGGCGACAGATTGGATACTAACCGGTTACATAACTTAAAGTTCCCCTTACTTCTAGCATCAATAGCCCGTTTAAAAAGTTTCTTCATTGAACTGTTAATAACGGGGTCATCTAATTTCGTATCAACAACGGGGTCCTTTGTTATTGGGTTATCATTAGGTTTTACTTCATTTTCCCCACACTTAGGCGTTTTATTATTGCTAAGCACTACCGTTGGAGTTGGTAAAACAACATGGTTATTACCAATCGTTTTTACTGGTTCAACGGTTTTAGTTGGTGGAGATTTAGACTTTCGAATCATAAAGGTGATTGATTTGTTACCACTTTTAAGTGTCATTCTTCCATTTCCTACATCAAATAACGCCCCGGTGGACGCTAAGAATGGCCGACCTAAAATTAGAGGAATGTTTGGGTCCTCTTCTATGTCAATGACAATAAATTCGACTAGAAAGGTTAAATTGCCTACTTGAACGGGTAGGTTGTCAGCAATTCCAACTGGGTGCTTAATGGTTTGATCAAAGAGTCGAACACTCATATCCGTTGGACTTAACTTACCTACACCTAATCTCTTATATAAGGAAAGAGGCATAACACTTACACTCGCACCTAAATCTGCTAGTGCATCATACATGACACAATCACTAAGTAGACAAGGAACAATAAATTCACCCGGATCACCTACCCTAGGTGGAGGTTTTGGTGGAACTGTCTTCACCGGGTTTATATTTACGGCTTTTGTTTCTTGCACTTTCTTATTCTTTTTCTTCTTCTTCTTTCCAGAGGTATCACAATCTTTATTACCTATCACTTGCTCATACTCAACTCCTTTTCTTGGAAACGGGATGGGTGGTTTGTATGGTGCCACCACTGGCTTTACATACTCGGGTGGTGGTGGTGTAACTTCTTCATTGTTACTCTCATCTAAAACCTTCCCATCTTCTGATGCTGGTTTTTCAGAATTCGTTGACACCATATTAACATTCTCATTCCGAGGATTTACTTCAGTATTACTCGGTAGCTTTCCTTGTTCCCTCTCACTCATCATGCTAGCAAGAGTACCTACGTGTTTTTCTAGATTCAAAATGGAAGCTTGTTGAGTTCTTAATGACTGATCAAACCTCTTGTTCGTTTGGGTTTGAGATGTAATGAATTGTGTTTGAGATTCAATCAGCTTTGCCATCATTTCTTCTAGATTTGGCTTTTTCTCTTCGGGTTGTTGTGGTGGTTTATACAAGCTAGGTCTTTGTTGATTGAAAGTGTTGTTTTGAGTTGGTTGGTTATTCGGACCTTGTTGGTTATACGAGTTATTGTCGGGTCCTTTTGGATTGTAAAGAATGTTTTGATTTCGATTGAAGTTTGGCCTTGGCGGTTGATAATTATTCTGATAACTATTTTCCAGCCTTTGGTTCATGTAGACAACATTCTCACGTTGTTCCATCGTTTGTTCAATGTGACAGTCTTTCATTAAGTGTGGTCCACCGCATTGCTCACAACTGATTCGTATTGCGTGAATATCTTTATTCATCTTTTCCATTCGTCTTTCGAAAGCATCTATTATTGCGGAAACGGAATCAAAGTCATGGCTAGAATCGGCTCTAGCCGCTTTAGATGAACGAAAAATATCTTTTTCTTGATGCCACTCATGAGAGTGGGAGGCTGTGTTATCAATAATTTTGTAAGCTTCAGTTGCGGTTTTCTTCATAATGGAACCACCAGCTGTTATGTCGATGTCTTTTCGTGTAGCAACGTTGACACCTTGGTAGAATATTTGTACTATTTGATAAGTGTCTAAACCGTGTTGAGGACATCCTCTCAACAACTTTCCAAATCTTGTCCACGCCTCATATAGAGTTTCATTTGGCTTTTGCGCGAACGTAACAATTTCTCCTTGAAGTCTCACGGCTTTGGATGCCGGAAAGAATTGTTTAAGAAATTTTTCAACTAAAACATCCCATGTGTCAATCGCCCCTTCAGGTAACGATTCTAACCAATCTTTGGCTTCTCCCTTTAAAGTCCAGGGAAACAACATGAGAAAGATCTGCTCATCTTCCACTTCTCGGATTTTGAATAGTGTACAAATTCTTTTAAACGTACGAAGGTGTTCGTTAGGATCTTCATTCGGTGCACCACTGAATTGGCATTGGTTAGTTACCATGTGTAGAATTTGTCCTTTGATTTCATAATCTGGCGCATTAACTTCTGGCTTAATAATGGCGTGACCTTGGCCCGTGCGTGTGGCTCTCATTCGGTCTTCCATACTTAGAGGTTCCAGATTTTCCATAATTGGAAGTGTTGTATCTGAATCACTAGAGGTTTCTGATTTAATGGTTTCTTCCTCAACAATCTCTGTTTGAATGATTGGTGGTTCCGGAGGAATAATTAGTGGATCAGGGTCTCGGAATTGTCCCTGAGTATTCTCCGGATTCTCAATTGTGAGGTTTGTTTCAAAAACTGGGTTATTGGAAATTTGAGTTGGAGTTCTTGTTCGACTAGATGAAGATTCTAAAGAAAAATCAACGGCGACAATATTTGCTAGATGTCTTGATCGAGTTACAGGTGGTGAACGTATGAAAGGTGGTGAACGTTTTGCTCGGTGCATTCACAGAATATCCTATTAGTTATAAAAAAGGAAAGAAAAATTATAATAAGTTATCCAATTAATAGACTTTTCTGATTTTGCCCACGTTTCGAATAGCCAAAAGATGCAGCAGAGGGGCAGGATTCGTTTGGTCTCAATATAATTGAGTACTGTTTGGCTCCAATAACCCGGTCCACGTACAAATCCAACTATTACTACGAACCAGAAAATTTTGATGTCTATCAATTTAACCACTTAAAATAAATTTTCGTAATTTTAAGAAATTTAGAGAAGAAGTAGAAAAAATTCTAAGTCCTAAAAACTAGAATGGCGAGAAATAAGAGAGAAAAAGATTGCGCGTCGAAAAGTGTCGAAAAATAAAAAGGTCGAAAAATAGGCGTCGAAAAATAAAAATAAGAAAGTAGTGCGAAATACGGCGTCGTAAAATTCTAAAGCACCTAAAACTTAGTCTAAGGAATAAGCACTTAAGGAATTTTACGGCAAAGCCTAAAAATTCTAGAAATAAAAATAACTATGGCAAAACTAAACTTAATACTAAAAGTTGCGACTATAGTCTAAAAATCTAAAGGTAATAAAACTAAAAAAAAAACATTTTTTTTTTATAGACAAAATTTTAAAAATATATATTTTTTTTTAATAATTTTTTTTTTTTTTTTTTTTTTTTTTTTTTTTACGTTTTTTTTTTTAAATTTTTAAAAAAAAAACGATTTTTTTTTTTTTTACAAATTTTTTTTTTTTAAAACGATTTTTTTTTTTTCTTTTAAAAAAAAACGATTTTTTTTTTTTTTTTTACACAAATTTTTTTTTTTTTTTTTTTTTTAAAAACGAAATTTTTTTTTTTTTTTTTTTTTTAAAAAACGATTTTTTTTTTTTTTTTTTTTTTTTTTTTAAAACGATTTTTTTTACAAATTAATAATTTTTTTATAATTATAATTTTTTTTTAAAACTTTTTTTTTAATTCATTTACTATTCATGAATAGTAAATGAAAATAAATTAATTAATTTACTATTCACATGAAAGCGACATGATAGCAATTATTAATTATAAGTTACATAATATACCCCTGAAGTATTTAATAAATACGACTTTTTTTTTTTAAATTTTACGTAAACTTTTATTCTTAAATATTTTTATATTATTATATTCTATTTCAATATTATTATATTATTATATTCTATTTCAATATTATTATATTATTATATTTTATTTCAATATTATTATAATTAAAAATATAGCGTTTTAGCGCTCCCCGGCAGCGGCGCCAAAAACTTGATGATGTAGCGTGAGGGTACGAAATAGTATTATTTTTAATACAAAATACTACAAAATATGACACAAGTTTTATTAATTTACGGATGGGATATACCTAAACTTTGCTACAACACTATAGGCAGTGTACCTAATCGTAGAGTAGTGTAGTTTTTAGTAAGTCCGGTTCGTTCCACAGGGAGCTGGTGAAGTTAACGCTATATTATTAAGTTTATTTGTAAAAATATATATATAAATAAGTAGTAGTATTATTATAAAATGGGGGTTTTACCGTTTAATGACCGGTTTGTCGATTTTAAGCGTAAAAATAAATGACAAAAATAAAATGACAGAAAATAAAATTGCGAGTAATAAAATGACAGTAAATAAAGATACGATGAGAAATATAATAAAAGAATTATGCTTATTTAAACTTCCGTAATCATGATGTTTGACGTGTTGATTTTAATTTATTACCATGGGTTAATTGTCCTTTGTCCTGGTTTATTTGATACGTCTATCTGGTTTTTGTCCATAATAGTTCATCGGTCATAAATATAAAGTGCGAGTATCCTCGTCAAATTACCCTTATACCCGAAGTCAAATATTCCAACTGATTAAGGATTTAAACTGTGACGCAGTTATCACTTCTGTCAACAATTACACCAGTTATCACTGTATGTAATCCACCCCTGTTTTAATTAGTTTATGAATATTAATTCATCCACTTGATCAGAATGAATAATCAATTACCCAACCCAATTGATTAATTAAATGATTATAACAGATTCCATATGAACGTCACTAAATAGGACAACCATAATCATTATTAATTATTAGGTTAATTAATTTGAAGATAGGTTCGACAGACTCCAATGAGTTGTCACTCAATTAGACAATACCCCCCATCTATTAATAGTCAATAATCCAATTTCCACAAGTGTCGGTCTTTTGCCCAAACCTTAATTATGGTCCAAAGTTTAATAACCCAATTTTAGTAATTAGCCCAACATCATGAGTACTTCATTTTAAATAAGCATAATAACGACTTAGCTACGAGACATTAATGTAAAAAGGTTGAACATAACTTACAATGATTAAAAATAGCGTAGCGTTACACGGACAGAATTTCGACTTACACACTCAAACGATCTCTATCATAAATCTTATTATTATCATAATTTAAAATTAAAATTAAGATTATTGTTATATCTTATTAAGTTAACATTATGATAGAGATATAGAATATAGATATTGATATTGATAGATAGAAAAATAAGAAAAAAAGATAGAAGAAAAAAGAGATCGAGAAAAAAATCTCGGAGAAGTTCTCTTAATTCATCATTACATAGATCGTTATATAGAAATTGAATTTTCATTTACGACCCCTGAACTATGCTCAATTAACAACTTTTTATTATTTAATATTATTCTTATTATGAATTATTTAAATATTATATTTTATTCTTGTGCATAGTTGACTCGTAATTTTTACACCGTTGCGTCGAGCGCTGAAAGTTGGTTCATGCCTCGGTTCCGGATTTTCGAACGTCCTTTCGTACAATTTTATATCTTGTACTTTGCGTTTTGTAACTTGTACTCTTGTCATTTTTAGACGTTCTTCATCAATAAATTGAACCTTTTGAATTGTATCTTGTACATTTGAGCTTTTTTTGACGTTTTGGTCTTTCAAATCTTCGTTTTTGTCTTTAAATCTTCATTTTCGAGCGATTTGCGTCTTTCGTCTTCGCACTTATTTATTTAACTATTACAACTAAAAATAAGGAAATTACATTTAAAAACATTACATATTGGAACGATATTGCTACTAAATATATGTTCATTTGGAACACTATCATATATTCACTCATGTATGTATGTTTTGCTAATAGGTTTATGTAGGACTTGGTGTTTATGCTATGTATGTATGGTTGTATGTGTGGCTTTATGCATGTATGTATGTACGTAGGTATGTTTCATGCTTGTACGTAGGTATGTCTCATGTATATACGTAGGTATGTCTGGTGTGTATGTAGGTTTAGGTATGTGTGTATGTAAGTACGTATGTATGCATGTATGTATGATCAGGTGATTCGCATCGCTCGGTGCATCTTGGGACCATTATGGCTGAGGACGACTTCCCTTGCTCTAGAGCTTGGTTGGTTCCTTTTAGTTGGGTGGTTTCGGGGGTGTCTACCGTAAAGATGCATGAGTGGTTTTTGGTTTGCTAAGGGTGGTTGGCTCTTTGCTTGCGCAACAACTTCCACCCGGCATGCCCTCGAGTTGCTGTCCACAAGGTCTTTTGGCTCTATTTATTGAGGCAACGACAAGCGTCGTTTTAGTGGCGTCTTGACTGCCGCTCAGAGCCTAAATTGATTCTTAGGCATGCTTTAAACCCCATGAAAATCTGATTCTACCATTTTCATGGCGTCCCCCCTTTTTCTTTTTATTTTTATTTTTTTTATATATCTATATATTTATCTATTTATTTTATTTTATTTTTTTATTTATCTTTGTATTTTTTAATTTCTATTTTTTAGTTTTAAATTTAAAAAAAAAAAGTCTTTTTTTAGCCGGAGGTCCTCACGGAAGCAATCTCTCTACCCTGGAGTAGAGAGGGGGATGAATTTCCTTTCCCGTGGGTGGAGAATTCTCTCGACTCGTGGTAAAAGAAACGACTTCTCTTCTAGTTTAGGGTAGAGGAATGATTGTCTACATCTTACCTCCCCATACCTCGCAGGCGCGGGATTGGGTATTGTTGTTGTTGTTGTTGTTGTTGCAATAATAAAATATCCAAGTCCATTTGGCTACATAGAGATTACTGAATAGTCCAAAATTTTCTTGATAATGTTAAGAGTATAATATAAATGCTTATGCTTATTATGAGTGTGGCAACCTTCAAGTTGAGCCAATCGACTCTGGATGTGGCTGTCGATCCGACTTTTTCTTGTTTCTTCCATTTCAGAACCCGTCATGAGACTAGATCGATGCTTAACTAGAGCACCCTCGAGGTCTGCCATTAAATCTGCCCCATTTAGAAGTATTAAGTTATTCTGTAATGATAAGAGACAACGATTAAAGTTCACGAATTAAAATGTGAGAACATGCTTCAAGAATTCAGGGATGACCCTGTATATGCATTTTTGGTACTGAAAATTCAAAGCATTTTATCAAAACTAAATGTAACTAGAATTATGACCAGAAACTATCCCTTGTAATACAATTATGTATAAAATACATATCCGTGTATATATGTTATTATGTTCTTCTGTAATATCTGCGGCAAAAGACTTGTAAGTAACGAAAAAAGACAAGCAATAAAACCAAGTTAACCCTTATGCAAGAAGCATGTTCAAAACCTTTATCATTTTTTTTAGAACGATAATTTTGGCATCGAATCCTGTCATTTGCCACCCGCACAACCGTTAGGAAGAAACTCTTTGCATTCATCGCGCAAAGCGTACCCGGAATGCTTTAGATTAACTGCTTGGCCCGCATAGAGTGAAGGATACCAGAGGCACAACCTTGGAGAAAACTACCCGGATTTGAACCTGCACCTATTTTTTTCAAGGATACAGGCCCAAAACCAACCGAGGCTTTTTACCACTCAACGATGGTTTCAAAACCTTTATCATATATGGACAAAATCAGCTAATGTACAATATGATTCAAAACCTATAGGGCCTCCGATGAACTAACCCTAACCTGACAAATACCACAATTGTAACTCAACATATTCATAGATCAATAAACCCTGAAATTTAACTACAATTGAGCTTACAAAATAACTAACCCTAACATTGAACTGCAATTGAAAGTAAAAAAACCCTTACAATAACAAAAGATAAGAATCTCGCCGATAATGAATTGCTTTCATCATCAACAACAACTTGTTTGTCGCCATCAGATCCTTCATATATAGAAGAAGCGGCATCGAAAACATCAGGAGGAAGAGGAAGATTACGATAGAGAAAATTAAGAGCAGAAATCAGAGTTTTTGTATCATCTTTTATACTTTCATGATTTTGATTTTGTTGCATCTCAACAACCACCTGAGTACTAGTCATGGCGGGAGTCGCATACACTAACGCCGTTTGCTCGCAGTTTATATTTTTGAAATAGAATTAACCGATTTTTGAAGGTAAACAAACGGAGCGTTTGTGCGACGTTAATATATATGAGCAACGATTGAATTGAATTATTTTGGGTTTGGTTTACGTAGTAGTTTTTACGGCGAGAACGCATAATAAAACACCCCAAAACTAAAAACCCCTTTTTCGTCAAATTACCAATATATCCTTGCATAAGTATATTTAATATTTACTGCCCTTCAATCTTTTGTTTGGAAAAAAACAAAAACTTTATTGTAATTCTTTATTTCGAAAAGAGAAAAGAAAACAGAAATACACTCTAAGGCGATAAACAAGTCCCACCAAATAAACCAACCTAAAGCTAACTAAACTTGAAACTCAATATGAACTAACGGAAAAACACGACAAACAATCACAAGAAACGAAATAAACAATTATCCAACCACTTAAAACACTACAAGGAAAAAAAACAATTAATCACCAATGTTGTTGTTGTTGTTGTCGACGCCAGTGACCACGTTAGCCTTGAATGAAAAGTTCGACTCGGTTTCAATTTCGTCACCGGTCGAGGTTCCCGCCAATTAGGAAAACCACCTTTCCTAAATTCGTTGAAAAATCCCCTCACCTAACGTATGTCTCGTCCCCGAACACACGTAAGACCACTTACAAATCCCGTCAATTTTGAGTGTCATTAAATGTCTTTTGGATCGCGACCCCCACCTCGTCATCATCACTACAATCCTGTAAACAAAACGAGTTATCCTTCGCAATCTTCTTCTTTACCTTACCTCTCATCTTGACCCGCCTTTATGACCAATATTCTTCACCCCGTCACTACAAAATTTGCTCGCATGAACATGCCAACCTCAACAAAAACAGTTACAATTCGAATCCGTACAAATACGAAACTTTCGTCCCGCATTATTACTGGTAGCAACATTAGCCAAATTATCAAGAAGTGCACTAGTCAACCCGTTGCACGCTGTTGGCTTCAAAACCTATTCAATTCGCCTTTTTTACTCTTAGGACCAAAGCCTTCAACATTAAGTGCATTATAAATCTCATCAGCATGAAACGAATATGGTGTAACAATTGACCCGTCGACCCCACAAGCTTCTTTTTCGTTGTCTTCATCAGTACCACCACCCATGTAATTCTTCACGCCGCCTCATTCCTTTGATTCAGCTATACAGTGGCTTTAATTGAGTCGAAACACCCAAAGCCCATCACGTCCGCATCCACCACTTTTGTATTGTCATCCACATTGGGCAACCCATGTTGTTTACCCAAACTAGTCTCTGAACCATTTTCTTTATCTATGGTCGAAGATTCAACATTAACCACAATCGGAATCGAACCAAACCTGAAGGTATGATTGGCTAGCAAAATCACTTCCGACGAGAATCCATCTTCATTAGTCACGTGAAAATCAGCCGAATACCCCACCTCGTTTACCCAATTTTTTGCCGAAGAACAATCTTCATCTTCCAAATTCAATACAACTAAATCACGGATAATGTTTCACGTAGCTAGACTTTAAACATGCAAAGAGCGATCCGATGTGGCCTAGGTGTGTGGATGAACTGGCCATGGATAAAACATCACCAAACATCCCGGACCTTATGGATATTCTAAGACGAAACATATTTGGCCGGAATTCGCCTAATTTCAATCCAAAAAAAAAAAAAAAAAAAGGTCGAAGCGAGCTCTTCAAAAGGTAAAATCAAAACAAACCCCTACGGCTGATTAGTAGCCGCTAATAACCTGCTATAACCTACACAATCCGAATAAACAATAACGCATCCAAATAAATCGATCTTGCTAATATGCGTAGCATAAGCATTATGCCGAATCAAGAAATCCTTCATCTTAAACTCAACTAAGGGTACATGATCCACAATCAAAATACTCAACTTCAAGCTATCCACCAACTAAATATTCTGGGACAAACTACATCAAAAGGGTTTAGCCGAAAAACTTTGAACCGGTCAGAGTTCACTCTGACACGAGATCGTGTTAGCCAGCCCATAAAAATGGGTCATCCAAACACACATGAACCATCTAAAACCTTATCAACGAAGCATCCAAGAAAGAAACAAAATCATATCTTCTTGAAGTTCAATGTTTGATTTCAGAAATCGGACCAATACAGATATAAGGATGACCAAAAAACACCTCAATTACAATGCATATATAAGGATGGCCAAAAAAACAGAACCTACAAGTTTTGGGTTTTTGGCCAACTACACCACTCGAACTATTACAAAGCATCTGCACATTAGCCAATTCGCCATATTTATTGTAATTATGTGAATTCAACAATTTCTTTGAAATCCAAGGGATCATGCGACATGTGGCGCGGCAATCAAATGTGATTAAGAAAAAAAATTCAATTTTTATTTTCCAAAAAAAAAAGCAAATTTTTTTTTCAATCACATGTGATTGAATTTGACATGCACCATCACATGTGATTGGGTTTTACAATCACATGTGATTGACATGCAAAATCACATGTGATTTACTGCATGTCAAATCCAATCACATGTGATTGAAAAAGAAAATTGAAAAAAAATAATTTCAACAAAAAAATTGTTTTTAAATTGTTTTTTCAATCACATGTGATTGTCGCATCACATATCGCATTTTGATTGGTCCATCGGATCTCAACTTAAAAGTTGGATTCATTTGAATATTCCTCTATTATTATAAATAATTTTTTTACTATTTAAAATAAAAACCATGTAGTATTATAATATTACCTCATATTCTGTTATAGGCTAAATATTATAATTATATCTTTCAAACACTTGCGATTACTGTTTACCCGATTTTTTTATTACTCTCATTTCAATTAATTTGTAAAAATATTATGTCCGAATTCACCACAAATGGCCTATTACGTTTGTATGATTTATCGAATTTAACTTACTCTGTATTATTTAACATTCCATTTATAGGCTATTTTTCACCTAAATTAATATACTCACCACCTTTTTTATAATAAAATAATTATAACTATAATAATTATAATAGCAATAATAATATTATTATATTAATAATAATAATAATCGATAATATTATTATTGTAAAGTAATTGATACATCTAATATTGAGATGATACATGTGAAAAAAGAACATGTTTTATTGAAATTAGATTTGCAAGATGGGACATCTAATATTTAGATAATCGAATAATCAATGGCGTCGGTTTAACTTAAAAAATAGGTCTTGAGTAAAAAATTATTGTGTTAACTGAATAATCTAGTTAACTTAAAATTTAGGTCTCAAGTCAGAAACTATTGTATTGATTGAATAGTCTTTGTAGAACATTATTTTCAATTAAGACTTAATTAATGAAATGGACCTTTAGTGTGTTTATTTTGCTACTTATTTAGTTTATTTACATTTGTAGTTGAATTCTTTAACTTAAATAACACTATTATTAAAAATGAATCATCTATAGTATCAATTAAAGCTCTATAATGATGATATCATAAATAAGGCTTATTCAAGCATAAAATAATTCAAAAATAAAAGGAAAAATTGTAAGCCCTCATGATGATTTCATTAATATAATTAAAATTTTTAAATAAAAATATTAACATGTTAATTATATAATACATAAAGCATTATGTACTAGTGTACAACCTTATAATAAAACACACTCCATAACCATATTACAAAATTTAAATTATTATGTACAACCTTATGATAAAACACCCTCATGATTATATGTACAATATTTGAAGCATTATGTACAACCTTATAATAAAATACTCTTATGACTAAATGTACAAACTTTAAAACAAATTGTACAATCTTATACAAAACAATCATGAATACATGTATAAATTTTGAAGCATATTGTACAACCTTTATATACGTAGTAATTGTATTTTAATTTTAAAAAAAAATTCAAGAATCATTTGTAATTACTAATTATTATTAATTATTACTAAAAATATAAATACTCAATTTTTAAGCAAACTTTATTATTATTATTTATTTATTTATAATAATAATAATAATAATAATAACAATATTAATATTAATATTAATATTATTATTAATATTAATATTAATATTAATATTCAAATACGGATTATTTTTACGAAATTAATTACGTTACATATGTATGCAAAAATACATGTCTCAACATGTTTTCAAAAACAACGACAAATTTCTTAGTTGGAATCCGTGGTTCTACGTGTGACGACCCGGAAATTTCCGAACAAATTTAAACTTTATCTTTAAATGATTTAATGTTTTCGACACGATAAGCAAAGTCTGTAATGTTGAGTCACGAAAGTTTTGGAACTATATAATCAATTATTCTTTGACTGTTCTCGATGATTCACGAACAATATATATATATAACTTAATGTGCATATATATATATGATTTCAAGTTATTTAGTAAACGATATTAACATTCGATTATTGATTCGATTAATATTTAGATAAGTTAACTAAAACGTTTAAGATGAACCAGTAAAACACTAATTTGCTACAGTATTTTTGAATTGCTACAGTACCCAAAAAGCTACAGTGTTTTCGAAAATCACTATTTGCTACAGTAAAATACTATTTCAAAATGAAAATGTATATATTATATATATATATTAACAAATAGCGAATGATTTATAGAAGTAAATGACCAAAACACTCTAAAGTTTAAGATATACTTTGAGTGGTATAGTTTATGGATAACTTAAGGCTATATTTTGACAAAGGTACGTGACACGAAACGTAAAATGCAACTTTTCTAAATGTACGAAAAAACGTTCGAAAAACCAGAACCGGGACATAAGTCGAGTGATGACGTACGACTTATCGGAACTAAAATTACAAGTCAACTATGCATGTGAATTTAATATAATATATAATTAATTATATAAATTAAATATATTATATTTATAATTAAATAATATGTCGACAAACAAGAAGTTAAACGATCATAAGCTGGAAATCCATCCCATGCTATCGCATGGGAAATGGTCTTGGAGGCCATGCGATCGCATGGCAGTCCTGGACAGGCCACATCTATATAAAGCTCGATCATTTGGCCAGTTTATATCATCAATCTATCTTACTCTCTCTTTACTCCGTATTATTATTATTATTATTATTATTATTATTATTATTATTATTATTATTATTTTTATTATTATTATTATTATTATTATTATTATTATTATTATTATTATTATTAAGATTAATATTATTATTAATCTTATTATTATTAGTAGTATTAATATTATACATAAAATACTACGACGAGGTCTTGAGCGTGTCACTTTCAAAATGGGTTTTCAAGCGTAATAGAGCTAAGGAAATTATGGGTAATGTTCGGGGGTATATTTATGAATCAAACCTAGTGTTTATCATCTCCGTTACGTCTACGTACTTTCCTACAATATTGAATCTCAATATTGATACGTAAGCACTCATATTTTATCTTTTATATATTAATTGTGTATCTATGTCTAGTGCTCGAGTGTATATATTTATACATACGTGTATGCTAAATTTCGTCGTTAAACAGTTTATAATAGATCACGAATTAAATACATATATTACTAGTAAAAGGTATATGATATACATGTTTTTGTAAAGCTGGCGAAAAATCAATAACTTTTCATTTAGATATCGAATAGTTTCGATGAACGGATTAAAAGATATGATCAACTGAATTATAATAGACGTTAATTGGAATTGCTTTTGAATCTGCAATTAATATTTAAACAACTTGTTTGTAAGATTGATAAATTGGATTTTTGAATATTACCAGCAGAGTAAATGAATCCTTATATAGGACACGTCTCGTTTTGTTAAACAACTGTCAAAATTGACTTTTTGAAACAACTTTGGATAACTTTTGTATGTCGATCTCGAGCATTAAGATTGTGATACACTATGACCTGACCTAGCTTAATAGACATTTATTGACCAACATATGTTCTCTAGGTTGAGATCTACGGTTATTTGGTAATCCGAGTTTCAGTCACATTTTGGTGAACGACTTTATATGCTGCTAAGGTGAGTTTCATTTGCTCCCTTTTTAAATGCTTTTGAAATCTATATTTTTGAGCTGAGAATACATGCACTTTATTTTATACGCAATGGATACAAGTACATACTAAATTCTACACCGAGTTTGAACCGAAAATCCCTTAGCTTTGGTAACTGTTAACTGCCAGTTATAAGAACTGGTGGGCGCGAGTAGTGGTATATGGATCCATAGGGCTTGACATCCCCGTCTATTCCAGGTATAGAAACCCTAGCCTGAACTATAAAACAGACGTATGCTATTTGAGTGTATCGTACATGTTGGTTGCATGTTAAATACAGGGGTACTTATTAGATAGACGTTAAAGCCTAGTTATCAGGGTGCTCAATCTTACAGAATATTTTGATAAACGTTTCGGATGAAACAACTGAAATCTTGTGATCCACCTTTATGTACAGATTATGCAAGACATTAAAACTATGAACTCACCAACCTTTGTGTTGACACTTGTTAGCATGTTTATTCTCAGGTTCCCTAGAAGTCTTCCGCTGTTTGCTTATATGTTAGACAAGCTATGTGCATGGAGTCTTACATGGCATATTTATCAAGGAAACGTTGCATTCGCCAAATCATCACCATGTATCTTATTTTGACTGCGTTGTCAACGGAAGTACTATTGTAAACTATTATTTACGGTGATTGTCTATATGTAGAAATCATCAGATGTCTAAAACCTTTAATTTAAATATTCATTTATGGTGTGCCTTTTCAAAAGAATGAAATATTTACAAAACGTATCATATAGAGGTCAAATACTTCGCAATGAAATCGATGAATGACGTGTTCGTCCATATAGATTTGGAGCGATCGTCACAGTTGGTATCAGAGCGTTAGTCCTAGCGAACCAGGTCTTGCATGAGTGTGTCTAAGTGATAGTTGTTAGGATGCATTAGTAAGTCTGGACTTCGACCGTGTCTGCATGTCAAAAGTTTTGCTTTCATTTCTTGTCGAAAATTGCCTGCTTATCATTTCTAATTTAGACACGTTTTACTGCATTGATTACATGAATAGTGTATAGACAAAATTCATATCTTAGCGTATCTGTTACTGTAAACTTTTCCTGACATCTTCCGAAAATTTCTCCGTGATTTATGGAATTTGGTATTATATATACATATGTAAATTATGTATTGAAAAATACCAAACTAAATTCTATAATCTAATTCATATCAAAAATCATCTCCCTAATTATACAAGATGGATCCCGTATCTAGTTCAAATTCCTTAAACTCTGACAGCTATTCCGATATGAATATTCACATGAATTCCGAAGACAGTGTAACCGGAATGGATCAACCAATTAGCCATCATCTATTCTGGATGAATTGGGAATGGGTTCGTAGCCTACTTAATTATTGGAAACAAGAAGAAGGCGATCCCTTCCATCCACCACATTGACCTCTTGGTGAAGAACCTGAAGCACTTACCGGCGAACCTGTTCGTAATACCATTTTCTCTCTCATCTCCAGAATATCTCGTCATGATCATATACTCTCTCAAATTCTGGATCTTATTCATCCGCTCGTCCGAACCGCCAATCATCCCGGTGTAGTAGAAGAAGTCAACGAGCTTCGCGCTCGGGTAGTGGCTTTGGAGAATATGGTGCAAAGGTTACAAGCACCAGAAGAATCACCGGCATCAACAGTACCACCGACAACAACACCAACAGTACCATTACCACCACCAACAACATCCGCACCACAAGCCTCAACATCACAATATGTACCTTGAACATCAACGTCATACGCATCGTAGTTACCAAGTGATAATGCTAAAAACGAACATATATTTCATAGCATTATTCCTCAAGAAAGACAAGCTTTTAGTTGCAATTGTTCTATTTAAAAGTGATATTCGTTTAAATAATAAAAGGTGAAGACAAAAGACAGATTCGACGAATTGAAGACGCAAACGACCAAAAAGCTCAAAAGTACAAAATACAATCAAAGAGGTTCCAATTATTGATAAGAAACGTCTTGAAATTACAAGAGTACAAGATTCAAAACGTAAAGTACAAGATATTAAATTGTACGCAAGGACGTTCGAAAATCCGGAACCGGGACCAGAGTCAACTCTCAACGCTCGACGCAACGGACTAAAAATTACAAGTCAACTATGCACATAAATATAATATAATATTTAAATAATTCTTATAATTATTTATATATTATATAAATAATAAAAATCCGTCGGCAAGAAAGACTCCAAAGTTTGTGAGCTGTAATCTCAAACTCCGCGACTCGCGGAGTTTGAAGGCAAAAAATGCCGCGAGTCGCGGAGCCCCTAATTTTGAAACTGCCTATAAAGCTCGCGCATTCTGATCGTAAAAACCATCCAATATATCCATCCATCTATCTAAACGTATATAGTTATATTTATATTTTAATTTAAATTTTAATCCTAATAATAAGGGTATGTTAGCGAATGTTGTAAGGGTGTAAGTCGAAATTCTGTCCGTGTAAACGCTACGCTATTTTTAATCATTGTAAGTTATGTCAACCTTTTTAATTTAATGTCTCGTAGCTAAGTTATTATTATGCTTATTTAATCCTAAGTAATCATGATGTTGGGCTAATTACTAAAATTGGGTAATTGGGCTTTGTACCATAATTGGGGTTTGGACAAAAGAACGACACTTGTGGAAATTAGACTATGGGCTATTAATGGGCTTTATATTTGTTTAACTAAATGATAGTTTGTTAATGTTAATATAAAGATTTACAATTGGGCGTCCCTATAAATTACCATATACACTCGATCGGACACGATGGGCGGGGTATTTATATTTACGAATAATCGTTCATTTAACTGGACACGGGAATGGATTAATAGCCACTAGAATAATTAAAACAGGGGTGAAATTATGTACAAGGACACTTGGTATAATTGATAACAAAATATTAAAACCTTGGGTTACACTCAGTCGACATCCTGGTGTAATTATTAAACAAAGTATTAAAATCTTGTTACAGTTTAAGTCGCCAATTAGTTGGAATATTTAACTTCGGGTATAAGGATAATTTGACGAGGACACTCGCACTTTATAGTTATGACTGATGGACTGTTATGGACAAAAACCAGACGGACATATTAAATAATCCAGGACAAAGGACAATTAACCCATGGGCATAAAACTAAAATCAACACGTCAACCATCATGATTACGGAAGTTTAAATAAGCATAATTCTTTTATTTCATATTTAATTTCCTTTATTTTATATTTAATTGCACTTCTAATTATCGCATTTTTATTTATTGTTATTGTATTTAATTGCACTTTTAATTATCGTACTTTTTAATTATCGCAAGTTTATTTTATCGCACTTTTATTATTCGCAATTTCATTATCGTTATTTACTTTACGCTTTAAATTAAGTCTTGTATTTATTTATTATTTTACATTTGGTTTTAACTGCGACTAAAGTTTTAAAATCGACAAACCGGTCATTAAACGGTAAAACCCCCCCCCCCCCCCCCCCCCCCCCCTTATAATAATAATATTACTTATATATATATTTGTATTTTTATAAAAGTAAACTAATATAGCGTTAAGCTTTGTTTAAAAAGATTCCCTGTGGAACGAACCGGACTTACTAAAAAACTTCACTACTCTACGATTAGGTACACTGCCTATAAGTGTTGTAGCAAGATTTAAGTATATCCATTCAATAAATAAATAAATATCTTGTGTAAAATTGTATCGTATTTAATAGTATTTTCTGCTAAAATATAATAGCTATTTTATATACACCTCGCGAAACATCACCAAGAAATACCAGCAACAATAACCGATGAAGTATTAACTCATTTTCCTTGAAGAAATTTTATGTATATTTAATATATATGAAATTTGAAATCAAAATAAATCTTTTCGTACTAAGCTATTACGCGTGAATCTTAACTGGTAGGTACTACTCGGTTAGTTCATATTACTAATATGGAATAATGTACATCCTTCCTTAACAACTTAACCATTGTTAACTACAATCTCTGTTTCAACTTAATGAATTCCATTTCATAATAAACCAAGTGTATTATTCAATTACATAATTGATTTTACATTTTCATTTTTGATGTACTCGAAACTTTCCAGAAAACATCATCTGTGCCTTGTAAGGTTCACAAAAATTCCACGAGCATCAACATCCTTCACCGAGGAATAAGAATAAATAATGAAGTATTGATTACATTAGCGAAATACTCCGCAAAGATTATGTAATCTTTAATGTTTTAGAGATTAATCATTTCTAAGTCAAGTCGAAAATTAAATGAGCTTAATATGATATTAACTCATTAAATCTGTGTTACATCTGAAGAAAATATACATACATATATTTTCATAAAGACGGTAATAAAAATTCTTTTGTACAAAGTATTAATTGTGAAATCTTTAACGGGTAGGTAATACCCGGGAAATATATAAGTTCGCAATTAATATGTTACACTGTACATTCTTCAACTTTGATTCAAAAATTATTAACAATGCTCACAACGATATACAATCGTTTCCATACAAATTCAATTACATATTCTGATATTGACGGATCAGAATCCAAGTCAAGATTTAACGGGTGACATCATTCTTAGATCTCTACATCTTTCAAAGCTATACTTTGACTTCAAAAATGTGAAAGATCCTTTAGCATTGTTATTACTGAAAATAATATTGCAATCCCTTTTCAAAGTATCCAGTTTTACCACACTTTCAACCAGTCAACTTTAACTTTTCAGATTAACCTTATTATAACCTTGACATATACGTTCTTGTTACTCGGGAACCTTTCATGTTCCACCACATTAGCAGTAAATTTACCAACAACTTCATTGATCTGTGACCTTCCGAAAAATCATTATACTCATTGAAACCCCATCATGTACTCACCTACATCTTGTAACAATAATTGTCATACCAACTACCGGGAATTAGCAATCAGTATTTCGAATTTCGCAGCAATTCTACGCCAACAGTTATATATATACATATAATGTCTATCTCCTAGACTTATTTACTTCGAAGGTGAAGTTTCTGAAAAACACCCAAACTGCGAAACTAGTTCTCCGAATTTTGGAAAAATGCTGATGAAGCAGCAAAAACTGTAAACGACCTTAACAGTCAAAAGTTTGATGATAAAGAATAGTATGGTGGTAAAGCTGAGAAAAAGAGAAGGTTTGGAACTGGAAAACGGATTGAGAAGACCATGAAGGAGGCTGTGGACAAATCACAAAGACTAAACCTTCCTTCAAAGAATACAAATGATTCAGTTTCTACTGAAGTCATTAACGAATACCTTGCTCCTGACTCAAAATCCGTTACGAACAAATCTTCTTCATCATCCTTCGATATTCGAAATTCTAAGATATCATCGTATCTTTCATTATAAATATTCTCGATATTTCTGAAGATATCTTCATAACTATTCTTATCTGAAATCATTCATCTCTTCGCGCTATCTGTGTTACATCATAAAAGAAACTATTTTAGTTTCAAAAATCCGAAAAATTCAAAAAAATGGATGTTTGAAGTAATGTTGAGAATTGAAGCATGATTTAGTATAATATAATGACACTTGATCAACGTGATTATATTACAGCAAGTCATGCTGAGTTTCTAATGGAACGTGATAAAGGTTCACAGATCACACCCTCATTGTGACAACCCGGAAATTTTTGACCAAATTTAAACTTTATCTTTAAATGATTTAACGTTTCCGACACGATAAGCAACGTCTATGAAGTTGAATCTCAAAATTTTAGAACTGTTTCATTACATTTGATTGCTCTCGACGATTCATGAACAATTATAGTGAAAACGACTTTGCTACAATGCTACAGTGAAAACGACTTTGCTACAGTAAACACTATTTGCTACAGTAAACACTATTAGATGTCGACGAACTAGCAAACAAAAACAGGATAAGGCGGCCATGCGATCGCATGGCAAAAACACTGAAAACTCATGCGATCGCATGAGGTACTGTAGCAGGCCACATACTATAAAAGCTCGATCCGGTCTCCACATTCTATTATTATTTATTATTATATTATTATTATTATTATTATTATTATTATTATTATTAAGATTAATATTATTATTATTAATCTTATTATAATATTATTATTAGTAGTATATATACATAAAATACTACGACGAGGTTATGAGCGTGTCACCTTCAAAATGGGTTTTTGAGCGGGATAGAGCTAAGGAAATTATGGGTTATTGCCAAGGAGATTATGGGTAATGTTCGAGGGTATATTTGTGAATCAAATCTAGTGTTTATCATCTCTGTTGCGTCTACGTACTTTCCTACAATATTGAATCTCAATATTGATACGTAAGCACTCATATTTTATCTTTTATACATTAATTGTGTATCCATGTCTAGTGCTCGAGTATATATATTTATGCATGCTTGTATGCTAAATTTTGTCGTTAAACAGTTATGATGAATCACAAAGTAAATACATATATTACTGATAAAAGGTATATGATATGCATGTTTTTGGAAAGCTGGCGAAAAATCAATAACTTTTCATTTAGAAATCGCATAATTTCGGTGAACGAATTAAAAGATATGATCAACTGAATTATGATTGACATTGATTGAAATTGCTTTTGAAACTTGTTTGTAAGAATAATAAATTGGATTTTTGAATATTACCAGCCAAGTAAATGAATCCATATATAAGGCACGTCTCGTTTTGTTGAATTATTGTCAAAATTGACTTTTTGAAACGACTTTGGATAACTTTTGTATGTCGATCTCGAGCATTAGGATTGTTATACACTATGACCTGACCTAGCTTGATAGACATTTATTGACCAACATATGTTCTCTAGGTTGAAATCTACGGTTATTTGGTAATCCGAGTTTCGATCACATTTTGGTGAACAACTTTATGTGCTACAAAGGTGAGTTTCATTTGCTCCCTTTTTAAATGATTTTGCAATATATATTTTTGGGCTGAGAATACATGCACTTTATTTTAAAAACAATGGACACAAGTACATACTAAATTCTATACTGAGTTTGAACCGAAAATCCCTTAGCTTTGGTAACTAGTAACTGCCGGTTATAAGAACTGGTGGGCGCGAGTAGTAGTATATGGATCCATAGGGCTTGATATCCCCGTCCGAGCTAGAGCACTAGCCTTTTAACGGACGTATGCTATTTGAGAAGCGTACACGTTGGTTTGCGTGTATTATTAAGATGATTATACAAAGGGTACAAATTATATATACGTTAAGTTTAGTTACCAGGGTGCTCAATCTCGTAGAATATTTTGATAAACGTTTCTGGATGAAACAACTGAAAACTTGTGATCCACCTTTATATACAGATTATGCGAAACACTAAAACTATGAACTCACCAACCTTTGTGTTGACACTTGTTAGCATGTTTATTCTCAGGTTCCCTAGAAGTCTTCCGCTGTTTGCTTATATGTTAGACAAGCAATGTGCATGGAGTCGTACATGACATATTTTTCAAGGAAACGTTGCATTCACCAAATCATCACCATGTATCTTATTTTGACTGCATTGTCAACGGATGTACTATTGTAAACTATTATTTACGGTGATTGTCTATATGTAGAAATCATCATATATCGAAAATCTTAGATTTAAATATTCATTTATGGTGTACCTTTTCAAAAGAATGCAATGTTTACAAAACGTATCATATAGAGGTCAAATACCTCGCAATGAAATCAATGAATGACGTATTGTCCATATGAATTTGGAGCGATCGTCACACTCATCATGAACCATGTTACATAACTATTTCATTCTATTTAACCTCTAAACATATCAAGAAAATATTTTTCTTGATGATTCGGTCTTTTCCGGATATTCTGGTAATTTGACAAATCAAGATATTTCCATTACGATTACCTTCTTAGAACATTAGCTATGTTCATCCAAAACTCCATACCTACGAATTCTGGACCATTATTCGCTTGACTTAAGGTCGGGAAGAGAAAATGAAATCATGAAGCTCCAAAATATAAAGGAGAATATAAGCCTGATAGTAACCCCGAAATTTACAAACTGCGTATATCAATGCGTATAGCAATATAAAGACACGGGAGAATGAAAAACACTATAACCCCAAGGTAATGGTAGAAGAAAATAACTTCCTCTGGTGGTAGATGAAAGGACCCGTCCTAATCCACCTGGACGAAGTCATCAACATTTGGTCCCATTGCGATGATCGGCTCCAAGTAATGTCCTTATATTGAGCAAATGCACAGCGGAAGACTTAATTCGTACATGAGAATAAACATGCTTTAAAGTGTCAACCAAAAGGTTGGTGAGTTCATAGGTTTATCATAACAATCATTTCAATATGTTAATAGACCACAAGATTTCATAATCATAAACATAATACACTCGCAAGTATATGTAAAGCATTCTAAGTGGTTGAGCACTTGGTAACCATACTTAACATTTAATCAACGTCGCATATTCCCTTTATTATGAAATCTCACTACGCCGTACCAAGTGTAGTCACCAAAATGAAGTACTGTGCAACCGTTGAATACTGGTCGTCCAGTCCGGTTGGGGTTATCAGGCCCGATAGATCTATCAACAGGATTCGCGTTTATAATACCCATGTAAATAGTAGTTACCAAGCTACAGAGAATTATGCCAGTGGTACAACTCAACGTAGAATATATTTTTAAGTACTTGTGTCTATTTTGTAAACATTTATAAAAGCAGCGCATGTATTCTCAGCCCAAAAATATATATTGCAAAAGCAATTAAAAAGGGAGCAAATGAAACTCACCTTTTGCCTTGAAGGTATTTAATTCGACTTGGTCTCCGATAGATATCACGAACCTAACCATATATATAATATATCAACATATTTTCTTTTTAAGTAATCGTTACATATATATATATATACTTTTAATACTTTTAATATTTTCTTAGTCCGTAGTTAGCAGTCCGATGTTAGTGGTCCACAATTAGTTGCTTAAATAAAATAAATAAAGACCCCATCGTATTCGTATTGATCAGAATTAATCTCGACCCATGGTACCATGTTGTCAAATGACGTGTTGCATACATAAAGTACCGTGTTGTCAAATGACGTGTTGCGTACAATCATGAGGTCTTATGATTAATCTTCTCGTGTTGTTTACGGGTGGTCCTGAAATATATAAAATCAAATCATAAGTAATTATATATATAAAATATCATATTAATTAGAAAAGATATGATTAATTTACTTTTTCTCCAAATATTTTCGTAGCTAAACTAGCTTCGGATACCCAATCTTGTTTTAGTCGTAGTTTCTTCATTACAACTCCATTTTTGTTGGTTCAACTTGCCACTTCCTTGGATCGAGTTAAATTTTAAGAATATGAACTAAAAATACCTTACTTTGTATTCCAAATCATAGGTTATAGGTCAAACTTTGGTGAAACTTATGAAAGTGATCATTTTCCATCATAAAAACAACATTTAATGATCATTTTTCTAAAAATACTTACACTTTGAGTTAAACCATGAAATTTTTATGTGTTAACATATTCATAAGAAATATCATTTTTCCAGAACATGAACTTCCAATTCAAAGTTCAAGATGGTTTTTAATTATCCAACCCAAAACAGCCCCCGGTTGCACTCCGACGACGTAGATTCAGTTTTTAAGATGTTCTTTGTAAAATCAAGTTATATCTTGTTAGGTTAGCATATCATTATGATATATTACAGGTCTTTAAGTGTTTTAAAAGTCAAGTTAGAAGGATCTATTTAGTTTGCGAACAAGTTTGAAATCATTCAAACTATGTTCTTGTTGTTAAAATTTTATACCACAAAATAAGATAGCTATATGAATATGAATTGAATAAGATTATGAATAAGGTTACTACCTCGAGTTACTTGGATAAAGTTACTACAAAAGATAAGAAATAATCTTGGAATCAAAGAGTGGTGGAGTTAGATCAAAAGGTTGGAAGTAAACTTCTTCAAATGGGTGGTTATTTTGATATGTTCTTGAAAGAGTTTTCTTATGGTGTTTAAGGCTTGTAATTGAAGCTAAATAATGGGGAAAATGCTTGGAGATGATCAAGTATGAAGTTAGGAGTATTTTGAGAGAGAAATGAGGGTGTAGGTATGATAAAATGGAGTGAAGAAATGGTGTTCATTTATAAAAACGTTTTTAGTTTATAAAGAAAGAAAAGGATTCCTAATTTTGTTTTCTTACTAATAATTCATACTACTTTACAAATTCTAGTTACCTCATATCTAGGGCAGTAATAATGTTGATTAGGATGTTGATTTGATGTGTATATACCAATAGTAAATACGTATAGAAGTTGGGTATGATACGGGTACATATACCCTAGATATACGTATAGAAATCTTGAGGAAACGGAACGAGAATTCAAATATAGCTATCTTTTGTGAATATACTTATATTGTTTTATGCATTTAAGTACTTAAAAAGTGATTAAATACATTATATATACGATACATGTATAAGCATTATAGATTATAAGTATATATATCAAAGAATGTTACGTATAGTTATCGTTTTGAAAACTTAAGTTAGTAGTTTCAAAATATACTTATAACTCATTGTCATTAGTATACAATGAGATGTTAAACCATCCTTAGATCATATTAAATATATATAAATACATATATATACACAAACGTATAATTATCGTATGTTATATAGTTCGTGATATCATCGGTCATATTTGACGGTCAAACGTTGTGTAAAACTCTTTTCAAAAACACAAGTATCAACAATTTGGATTGCTTATCATGTTGGTATGGTTTAATTTATGTAAATATTAATCTCATAAGTATAATTTGGTCGGAAAATTCCGGGTCATTACAGTACCTACCCGTTAAAGAAATTTCGTCCCCGAAATTTGATAGAGGTTGTTATGGATAACAATAAGAAGGTTTTCATGACAAATATAAGGTGATAATGGAGTTTTATCATCATTGAGTAATGTAAATAAAACGATTCGATTATGCGAAGAATATAAATGAGACTATCGTAAAAGAGTGAGATAAGTAAAATATATTTGTCTTAACCGATGACGTAGTTATGATTGATTTTCGGCATTTAAGGGATTTAAAGAGAATCTTACGTAATAAGATTTGGTTCTTTGGTGATTAAGGAAATCAGGATCTTCTTTAATTATATGCAATAATCTGTTTCAATTGCTCTGTCAGATATTTCACTATAAATTCACCCCTTCGTTTCCTTATTTTCCACGACTCACACCTTCTATTATTTCTCCCTTGATTCTTACTTTAAAGCATTCATCAATATGCTCCATCCAGTCCTGATTCTTGATATACTCCTAACTTTTATATCTGTCATTCTTCTTTTTCATCTACCACCAGAAGAATCTATTTACTTCTACTATACTCTTGTGTTTATAGTGTTTCTAATTCTCCCGTGTCTCTATATTGCTATCTGCATCGATATACACAGTTTGTAATTTTGGGGTTATTATCGGAGTTTATATTCTTCATTATTTTTCGGAGCTTCATGCTTTCGTTTTCTCTTCCCGACTTCGAGTCAAGCGAGTAATGGTCCGGAATTCGTAGATATGAAATTCAGAATGAACATAGCTAATGCTCTAAGAAGAAAATGGTAATAGAACGATTTTGATTTGTTAAATTACCAGAATACCCTGGAGAAGACCGAGTCATCTAGAAAAATATTCTCTTGATATGTTTAGAGATTAGATAGAATGTAATAGTCGTGTAAATGGCACATGATGACGGTACTGTGAATCATCATGCTTCATTAGAAACTTAGCATGACTTACTGTAATATAATGACGTTGATCAAGTGTCATTATATTATACTAATCCATGCTTCAGTTCCCAACACTACTTCAAAACATTCATATTTTAAACTCGAAGGTTTCAGAATTTAGAAACTAACACAGTTTCTTTTATGTTGCAGATATTACGGAGAGATAAATGATCTCAGATAAGAATAGTTGTGAAAATATCGCCAGAAATATGGAGGATATTTATAATAGAACATACGAGAATATCTTAGAATTTCTAATATCAATGGATGATGAAGAAGATTTGTCTGTGAAGGTTTAGAATGAGAAATAAGATGTTTGCTAATGATTTCAGTAGGCACAGAATCATTTGGATTCTTTGAAGGCAAACTTATTCTTTGTGATTTGTCCACGGCTTTCTTCATAGTTTCACATAATCCTCTTTTCGGTACTAAATTTTCTATCGAGCGTTCCTAACACTCCTTTCTTTATCATCAAACTTTTGGCCATTAAGATCATCTACAACATGCTGCTTCGTCATCATTTTCAAAGTTAACTGATCTGGGTCATCGGTTATCAAATCGAGGTAGTTTCAGGAGAATTGTGTTTTTAGAATGATTAATCGCTGATGGTAATATTGTGGAATATAAAAGGTTCCCCAGTAACAATAAAGAGTACGCATATATATTGCGGTTATAATAAAGTTGTTTCGGATGAAAAGTCAGAATTGACTTGCTGGAGCTGTGACAAAATTAGCTACTTTGGAAAGGGATTGCAAAACGATCTTGGGAAATAACAATATCAAAGGAACTAGAACAGATACGTGTCAAACGTTTACTCAGTTTCCGAGGGTTTTTCAGGTGCATAACTATATGCATCAATCTTTTCTTCCGTAGATGAAGTACGGTTGGTTTATCCTCTCGATTGAGGTGTTTTTAAGAATCATGATAGATTTGAACGCTGATTGTAATCGTCGAGATACAATGAGGTTTAAGATGAAATCAAGTGGCAATCTTGAAGAAATGTTTAGTTTCATATGTTATAATCAATATATTAATTCATTTTAATTGTCCAATGTCATTAATCCACAGTCGATAGTCCACAATAACAGTCCAATAATTCATATATAGTTTAATATATAATATACGAATTAATTAATACGTGTCGTGACCCGTATACCTCTCAGACTCGATTACAACTCAAACTATATATATTATTGTAGAATCAACCTCAACCATGTATAGAGAACTCGATCATTACTGCATATAGAGTGTCTATGGTGATTCCAAATAATATATATAGATGCGTCGATACGATATGTCAAAACATTGTATACGTGTCCCGATATTTAAAGTACGTAAAATAATTACAGAAATTAAATGACGATAAATAAAAGTGCGATAATTAAATTGCGATAAATAAACTGCGATAAATAAAATGTAATCAGTTAGCTAGGAACAGTTAGCTGGAACAGTTAGCGTGGATTCTTAACAAAATTTTTCATAGTTAATTTGTTTGTTTCTAACAGATTTTATTTTGTCATATGTTTTCTTCATATGCCACTTGTTGGATTATGGGAAGTCAAAATCCAAATATGAAATTGAATGAAAATGGTTATTCTGCGGTGAACAGATACGTATATCGGTGGTTGTAAGTAGGATAGTAAATGACTGTTGAATCAGCTTCGACGAATGTACAATGTAACTTATTAAGATGAAATCTAATTATTCCTCGGGTATTACCTACCCGTTAAAAAAAAATTTCACCATTAATATTTTGTACAAAAGAACTTTTAATTACAATCTTTATGAAAACATATATACATATATATTTTCTTCAGATGAAATCATGAATTTAATGAGTTAATATGATATTAATCTCATTTGCTCTTCGGTTTGAGCTAGAATAAGAAATCTCTAAAACTTTTTGAAACTACATATTCTTCGCAGAATATCAATGAAGTTATGGATCAATACTTCATCGTTCATTATTGTTGGTACTCCTTGGTATCTATGATGCGTATGATGTTGATGTTTGTGGGACAGATTATGATGTCGAGACGTGTGATGCGGATGTTGTTTGTTAGTGGTGAAGATGGTATTGTTGATGTTATTGATGGTGGTGATGATTATACTGCTGGTGCTGCTGCTGGTGTTTGCAACCTTCGCACCATGTTCCCCAAAGCCGTCACGCGAGCGCGAAGTTCGTTAACTTCTGCTAGTACACCGGGATGATTGGCGGTTGGAGCGAGCGAATGAATAAGATTTGTAATATGGGATAGTATATAATCGTGACGAGATACTCTAGAAATGAGAGAGAAAATGGTGTTTCGAATAGGTTCGCCGGTAAGTGCTTCAGGTTCATCACCAAGAGGGCAATTTGGTGGATGGAATGGATCACCTTCTTCTTGTCTTCAGTGATTTAGTATATTACGAACCCATCCCCAATTCATCCAGAATAGATGATGGGAAATTGGTTGATCCATTCCGGTGACGCTGTTTTCGGAGCCCGAATGGAAATCCATATCGGCATAACTGTCGGAATCTGAAGAATTCGAACTAGATGCGGAATCCATCTTGTATAATGGGGAAAATGAATTTTTGGTATGGAATAGATTATAGGAGTAAGATTTGGTACTCTTCAATACATAATTTACATATGTATATATAATACCAAAATCCCGTAAATTACGGAGAATCTTTGAAAAGATATCAGTCAAAGTTCGCAATAACAGATATGCTAAGATAAGAATTCGTCTATACACTATCAATGCAGTAAATGCAGTAAAACGTGTCTAGACTTATGAATGATAAGCAGGTAATTTCCTAAGGATGTTAAGCAGATGATTTCCGACTAGAAATGATAAGCAAAACTTTTGACATGTAGACACGGTCGAAGTCCAGACTCATTAATGCATCCTAACAACTACTAGTTAGACACATTAATGCAAGACTTGGTTCGCTACGACCACCGCTCTGATACCAACTGAAAGTACCCGTCCTAATCCACCTGGATGAAGTCATCAACATTTGGTCCCATTGCGATGATCGGCTCCAAGTAATGTCCTTATATTGAGCAAATGCACAGCGGAAGACTTAATTCGTACCTGAGAATAAACATGCTTTAAAGTGTCAACCAAAAGGTTGGTGAGTTCATAGGTTTATCATAACAATCATTTCAATATGTTAATAGACCACAAGATTTCATAATCATAAACATAATACACTCGCAAGTGTATGTAAAGCATTCTAAGTGGTTGAGCACTTGGTAACCATACTTAACATTTAATCAACGTCGCATATTCCCTTTATTATGAAATCTCACTACACCGTACCAAGTGTAGTCACCAAAACGAAGTACTGTGCAACCGTTGAATACTGGTCGTCCAGTCCGGTTGGGGTTGTCAGGCCCGATAGATCTATCAACAGGATTCGCGTTTACAATACCCATGTAAATAGTAGTTACCAAGCTACAGGGAATTATGCCAGTGGTACAACTCAACGTAGAATATATTTTTAAGTACTTGTGTCTATTTTGTAAACATTTATAAAAGCAGCGCATGTATTCTCAGCCCAAAAATATATATTGCAAAAGCAATTAAAAAGGGAGAAAATGAAACTCACCTTTTGCCTTGAAGGTATTTAATTCGACTTGGTCTCCGATAGATATCACGAACCTAACCATATATATAATATATCAACATATTTTCTTTTTAAGTAATTGTTACATATATATATACTTTTAATACTTTTAATATTTTCTTAGTCCGTAGTTAGCAGTCCGATGTTAGTGGTCCACAATTAGTTGCTTAAATAAAATAAATAAAGACCCCATCGTATTTGTATTGATCAGAATTAATCTCGACCCATGGTACCATGTTGTCAAATGACGTGTTGCGTACATAAAGTACCGTGTTGTCAAATGACGTGTTGCGTACAATCATGAGGTCTTATGATTAATCTTCTCGTGTTGTTTACGGGTGGTCCTGAAATATATAAAATCAAATCATAAGTAATTATATATATAAAATATCATATTAATTAGAAAAGATATGATTAATTTACTTTTTCTCCAAATATTTTCGTAGCTAAACTAGCTTCGGATATCCAATCTTGTTTTAGTCGTAGTTTCTTCATTACAACTCCGTTTTTGTTGGTTCAACTTGCCACTTCCTTGGATCGAGTCAAATTTTAAGAATATGAACTGAAAATACCTTAGTTTATATTCGAAATCATAGGTTATAGGTCAAACTTTGGTGAAACTTATGAAAGTGATCATTTTCCATCATAAAAACAACATTTAATGATCATTTTTCTAAAAATACTTACACTTTGAGTTAAACCATGAAATTTTTATGTGTTAACATATTCATAAGAAATATCATTTTTCCAGAACATGAACTTCCAGTTCAAAGTTCAAGATGGTTTTTAATTATCCAACCCAAAACAGCCCCCGGTTGCACTCTGACGACGTAGATTCAGTTTTTAAGATGTTCTTTGTAAAATCAAGTTATATATTGTTAGGTTAGCATATCATTATGATATATTACAGGTCTTGAAGTGTTTTAAAAGTCAAGTTAGAAGGATCTATTTAGTTTGCGAACAAGTTTGAAATCATTCAAACTATGTTCTTGTTGTTAAAATTTTATACCACAAAATAAGATAGCTATATGAATATGAATTGAATAAGATTATGAACAAGGTTACTACCTCAAGTTACTTGGATAAAGTTACTGCAAAAAATAAGAAATAATCTTGGAATCAAAGAGTGGTGGAGTTAGATCAAAAGGTTGGAAGTAAACTTCTTCAAATGGGTGGTTATTTTGATATGTTCTTGAAAGAGTTTTCTTATGGTGTTTAAGGCTTGTAATTGAAGCTAAATGATGGGGAAAATGCTTGGAGATGATCAAGTATGAATTTAGGAGTATTTTGAGAGAGAAATGAGGGTGTAGGTATGAGAAAATGGAGTGAAGAAATGGTGTTCATTTATAAAAACGTTTTTAGTTTATAAAGAAAGAAAAGGATTCCTAATTTTGTTTTCTTACTAATAATTTATAGTACTTGACAAATTCTAGTTACTTCATATCTAGGGCAGTAATAATGTTGATTAGGATGTTGATTTGATGTGTATATACCAATAGTAAATACATATAGAAGCTGGGTATGATACGGGTACATATACCCTAGATATACGTATAGAAATCTTGAGGAAACGGAACGAGAATTCAAATATAGCTATCTTTTGTGAATATACTTATATTGTTTTATGTATTTAAGTCCTTAAAAAGTGATTAAATACATTATATATACGATACATGTATAAGCATTATAGATTATAAGTATATATATCAAAGAATGTTACGTATAGTTATCGTTTTGAAAACTTAAGTTAGTAGTTTCAAAATATACTTATAACTCATTGTAATTAGTATACAATGAGATGTTAAACCATCCTTAGATCATGTTAAATATATATAAATACATATATATAAACAAACATATAATTATCGTATGTTATATAGTTCGTGATATCATCGGTCATATTGGACGGTCAAACGTTGTGTAAAACTCTTTTCAAAAACACAAGTCTCAACAATTTGGATTTCTTATCATGTTGGTATGGTTTAATTTATGTAAATATTAATCTCATAAGTATAATTTGATCGGAAAATTCCGGGTCATTACAGTAGATGAAAAAGAAGGATGACAAATATAAAAGTTAGGAGTATATCAAGAATCAGAACTGGATGAAGCATTTCACAATCTTTTGGAAGTATAAAATAAGGAAGAAGATGTAGGAATGGTGAAAATAATGAAACGGAAGTGGTTAATTTATAGCGAAATATCAGACATAGAAATCGAGGCAGATTACGCATTTAATCAAAGGAAATCCTAATTTCCGCAATTACCGAAGAATCAAATCTTATTTAGATTATGAAGATTTTCTATTTCTTAAATTCCAGAAATCAATCGTTACTACATCAAGAGTTAAAACGAATCTCTATTCTCCATTTCACTCTATTACGATAACTTCTCTCATACGCTTCGAGTAATCGGATTGTTTTATCCGTATTATTCAATGGTGATAAAATTCTATTTACCAACTCATATTCGTCATAAAAACATTTTAATGATTAGCCATGACGACCACGATCAAATTTCGGGACGAAATTTCTTTAACGGGTAGGTACTGTGACGACCCGGAAATTTCCGAACAAATTTAAACTTTATCTTTAAATGATTTAATGTTTTTGACACGATAAGCAAAGTCTGTAATGTTGAGTCACGAAAGTTTTGGAACTATATAATCAATTATTCTTTGACTGTTCTCGACGATTCACGAACAATATATATATATAACTTAATGTGCATATATATATATGATTTCAAGTTATTTAGTAAACGATATTAACATTCGATTATTGATTCGATTAATATTTAGATAAGTTAACTAAAACGTTTAAGATGAACAGTAAAATACTAATTTGCTACAGTATTTTTGAATTGCTACAGTACCCAAAAAGCTACAGTGTTTTCGGAAATCACTATTTGCTACAGTAAAATACTATTTCAAAATGAAAATGTATATATTATATATATATTAACAATTAGCTAGACGATGATTTATAGAAGTAAATGACCAAAACACTCGAAAGTTTAAGATATACTTTGAGTGGTATAGTTTATGGATAACTTAAGGCTATATTTTGACAATGGTACGTGACACGAAACGTAAAATGCAAGTTTTCTAAATGTACGAAAGAACGTTCGAAAAACCAGAACAGGGACATAAGTCGAGTGATGACGTACGACTTATCGGAACTAAAATTACAAGTCAACTATGCATGTGAATTTAATATAATATATAATTAATTATATAAATTAAATATATTATATTTATAATTAAATAATATGTCGACAAACTAGAAGTTAAACGATCATGACCTGGAAATCCATCCCATACGATCGCATGGGAAATGGTCTTGGAGGCCATGCGATCGCATGGCAGTCCTGGACAGGCCACATCTATATAAAGCTCGATCATTTGGCCAGTTTATATCATCAATCTATCTTACTCTCTCTTTACTCCGTATTATTTATATTTATATTATTATTATTATTATTATTATTATTATTATTATTATTATTATTATTATTATTAAGATTAATATTATTATTAATCTTATTATTATTAGTAGTATTAATATTATACAGAAAATACTACGACGAGGTCTTGAGCGTGTCACTTTCAAAATGGGTTTTCAAGCGGGATAGAGCTAAGGAAATTATGGGTAATGTTCGGGGGTATATTTATGAATCAAACCTAGTGTTTATCATCTCCGTTACGTCTACGTACTTTCCTACAATATTGAATCTCAATATTGATACGTAAGCACTCATATTTTATCTTTTATATATTAATTGTGTATCCATGTCTAGTGCTCGAGTATATATATTTATACATACGTGTATGCTAAATTTCGTCGTTAAACAGTTTATAATAGATCACGAATTAAATACATATATTACTGGTAAAAGGTATATGATATACATGTTTTTGGAAAGCTGGCGAAAAATCAATAACTTTTCATTTAGATATCGAATAGTTTCGATGAAAGGATTAAAATATATGATCAACTGAATTATAATAGACGTTAATTAGAATTGCTTTTGAATCTGCAATTAATATTTAAACAACTTGTTTGTAAGATTGATAAATTGAATTTTTGAATATTACCAGCAGAGTAAATGAATCCTTATATAGGACACGTCTCGTTTTGTTAAACAACTGTCAAAATTGACTTTTTGAAACAACTTTGGATAACTTTTGTATGTCGATCTCGAGCATTAGGATTGTGATACACTATGACCTGACCTAGCTTAATAGACATTTATTGACCAACATATGTTCTCTAGGTTGAGATCTACGGTTATTTGGTAATTCGAGTTTCAGTCACATTTTGGTGAACGACTTTATATGCTGCTAAGGTGAGTTTCATTTGCTCCCTTTTTAAATGCTTTTGAAATCTATATTTTTGGGTTGAGAATACATGCACTTTATTTTATACGCAATGGATACTAGTACATACTAAATTCTACACCGAGTTTGAACCGAAAATCCCTTAGCTTTGGTAACTGTTAACTGCCAGTTATAAGAACTGGTGGGCGCGAGTAGTGGTATATGTATCCATAGGGCTTGACATCCCCGTCTGTTCCAGGTATAGAAACCCTAGCCTGAACTATAAAACAGACGTATGCTATTTGAGTGTATCGTACATGTTGGTTGCATGTTAAACACATGGGTACTTATTAGATAGACGTTAAAGCCTAGTTACCAGGGTGCTCAATCTTACAGAATATTTTGATAAACGTTTCGGATGAAACAACTGAAATCTTGTGATCCACCTTTATGTACAGATTATGCAAGACATTAAAACTATGAACTCACCAACCTTTGTGTTGACACTTGTTAGCATGTTTATTCTTAGGTTCCCTAGAAGTCTTTTGGCTGTTTGCTTATACGTTAGACAAGCTATGTGCATGGAGTCTTACATGACATATTTATCAAGGAAACGTTGCATTCACCAAATCATCACCATGTATCTTATTTTGACTGCGTTGTCAACGGAAGTACTATTGTAAACTATTATTTACGGTGATTGTCTATATGTAGAAATCATAAGATGTCTAAAACCTTTGATTTAAATATTCATTTATGGTGTGCCTTTTCAAAAGAATGAAATATTTACAAAACGTATCATATAGAGGTCAAATACCTCGCAATGAAATCGATGAATGACGTGTTCGTCCATATGAATTTGGAGCGATCGTCACACTACGAGTCATTAAACTAAATGGCTTTAGTTTTTACATTCACTTAATACCTAAAATATATCATTAAACTGTTTTGTTTAAACAAACTCGTGGTTCCACTGGTCATTTCACTAGTAACTAATTATTTAACTATCTTTACCACATTGCACGGACTTAATGATATAAAGAACGCATTTTAATTATAACTAATCTATAAATTAAATTATTTACGACCTTGCATCGCATGGGCTAAAACCCTAGTTATTTATATAACGATTGATTGTTACCAAATACACGAGTATTTACGTTTTTATATCTTTTTTTTACAAAGAGTTTTTTTAGTCGGATTTGATATATATGTAAAATATATGAAATTGATGACTTCCAAAATCTACAAACACAAAAGGAAAAACTAGATGGCATACAAAATTTTTTTCAAATATGAGAGGTTTACAAACACAAAACAATTCATTTTTGTGGCCTCCCGATATATAATTCATATTTTTATTTATAAAGACTAAGAATTTACCGAGTTGTCCAATGAAGCCGGGTTCAATTCCTGGATATGCCAAAATGTTCAAAAAGAGGGTACGCATAATGCGCAATTCACCCGGTATCATGTCTCGCATCGGGGGTTTGATTACCCGAGGTTTTATTTTCTATGTGGGAGTCAATGTGCTCGTTCATAAGAGGGTTTCATCGCTTAGGAAAAAAAAAAAAAAAAAAGACTAAGATTTTGACATTGCATTTTCGAGTTTAATTAAATAAATAATTAAGTTATATATGGTATGGTTAAACTTAGCCTTAAAAATTATGTTTAACAAATCTCATTTTAATTATTTAATTTTACTTTTTAGTGATAAAATAAATGAGACTAGTCGGTGAAGATATATAAACTTAAATGATTTTACTTTAAAATGTTATACTCCGTATATGATATACGATTATATACGAACGTGTGTACCTTCCTTTTAGAAAGTCCGTGGAAACCTCAAAGTGGAAAGAACATTCACTGATTAATACACATCGAATAATTCATGTCTACTATTAAATAAATAAAAAAATGATATCATACGATGTACCTTTTATTCATTCAAAAAACATGATTGAATATTCTATTTGTTAGTACATTGATTATGATTATGATTCAGATTTACAAGTTTTACGTGTTTTGATAGCTAAAAATAATACCTTTATTATAAGAAGAGTCAAGTTCAAATCAAATTGTAATGTAAAAAAACAATTAAAAAGTCAAATTCGACCCAACTCACCTTCAACTCTATGAGTTCAAATACTTCTGTCATCTTAAAATTTTAAATTAATTGGTATTTAATTAATATTAATAAAACATAACAAATGTCGTGGCAAAGTTCATATCAATAAAATAAGAATAAATAAATACTTTAATAATTATTTATATTTATATATAATACGGAGTATTAAATTAAAATGGTACAAAAAGGTTTCTGATTGCCACCCAAGTTCTCTAGCGCGCTAACATCATCTTATGTCACCACTTTACCTCCCTATAAATTCAACACAATTTCATCTCTTTCTCTTATCCCTCACACTCAAACATGTCAAAAATTACCTTTCAACAACAACCTTCAATGGATTCATCTCATATTGTAGAAACAACCACCATGAGACTCAAACTAGTCTCATCACCAAAATCTTACAATAAAAAAACCATCTTTGAGGATTATTTCAATAACTCAGAAACAAACTCATATGTCCACAACAAAAAATCTTTAATTCTTAGCCAAAAAAGCCTTGAACTTTGCACCGAAAGTTTAGGTAGCGAAACGGGTAGTGACACGAGTGAGGATGACATCATTTTCGTTGTCCCAAAATCGGTAAAAAGATGTAGAAGAGATCAAATGGAGTCAAAGAAAGTTATGACACGAAATTTTCCGCCTCCATTGACTACGATAAGTGGGTCCAAACCGTTTCAAGTTAGGCCACATCGCGAAGGGGGGAGGTTGATTATAGAAGCTTCGGAGACGAATTTAGGTAACAATTGTTTACGGGCCGAAAGGAGTGATGGTAGACTACGATTAACGTGTTGGAAGACCGATTTCGATAACGAAAACAATGAGAATGAAAGGAATGATTTGGAAAAAGGTGAGGATGAGATTGAAAGAAATGTGGTGGTTGAGAAACTTCAAAGGGTAAGAAGGTGCATAGAAAATGGGCATGGAGATAAAGGAATAATAACATGTTGTAATTGGGTGGCTACTTCCTAAAATGTTGTCTTATGTTTTACTCCGTATTAACTACGAGTATGCAAAGTTATAAATAAAAACTAATCAATTTTGTTTTTGATTTAATGAGAGGATAGATAGATAGATAAATTAATAAACTATAACTATGATTACGAGAAAAAGGTTGCGTATTGAAAAAATAGTAAATTTGGATAATACATATACCTCTTTCCCTATTATTTTCATTCTTAATTTATTTTTTACAAGAATTGCTTGCTAACCAAAATATTTATATTTATTTAACATTATGCAATACACCGTATCACTTATTTTTAATCATTTCATTTTATAAATATCATCGGCTCAGGTTGATATTAATATAAGAGCAAAAAAATTACGGAGTAATATTTACGTCATATTTTAAATCCGAAAAAAAAAAAAAAAAAAAAAAAAACTATTCTTAGAAGATACTCGTAATAAAAACGTGATGGAAGGAATGGTATTTTTGGATTATTTTGCACTCCTATTTTTTAAATATCTTTCTTTATTAATTCAATTTGGAGATGCAAAACTATCTTTTTGTTTTATGATCGGGATAACATATACTATAACATATTATAAATTGACATAACTAGTTTACGAACCCTCGCTTCGCGTCGGGGTTCGGTTTTCAATGTATTTTAGTGCGTTTAGTTTGTAAAATTATTTCGTGACTAACGATGATGTCGTTGAAGAAAACTCGAGTCTAACTAAAAGGTATAATCCGTGAAAGATTTAAATGTTATTTTAAATTAACAATATATGTGCTATGTGCATCTCCGCGTTTCGCTACGGAATTGTCGACTTTTAAAATTTTAACGCAAAATCAACGTGTATGAAAAGTACCTAAAATATTTAGCGTTTTTTAAAAAGATTCCATTTTGCGTATAGTAGTGACATTGTGTTCCTAAAATTATTTCGAGTTTAACGATGGTGTTGGAAAATTTTAATTCGTTGCGGGCGAGAAGATATGATCCGTTGAAAAAAAAAAAAAAAAAAAATTAAAATTAAAAAAAAAAGTGAAAGGACGAAATATATTATATAATATTATTATAGTTATAATAACGGGGAGGCGAGTCGGGTCGGGGTAAGGGGGTAGGGTTGGGGGTGTTTTGTATTTTCTCGAGGGTGTGGGTTTTTTTTAGGAAAATTGAGGAGGGGCCGATTCGTACGTTGGATAAAGTTTGGGGGCCTTAGTGTGAGATTGAGATAGTCCAAATAGTACTATTGGGAAGGTGGCCGATTCATACGTTGGATAAAGTTTGAGGGCCTTAATGTGAGATTGAGGTATTCCAAAAAGAACTATTCATTTGGACTATTTCAATTAAATATAAGGTATAATTGATCTTGTAAATTACAATTTTGTTAGTTTTTGCATAATTTGTACTATTATTTATGATTAAAAAAACTGAGTTACAAAAGCTACCTTTTGTAGTGTAATTTTTGGGATTTTCAAAGAATAAAGGTTGATATGCTATTTGGGTCGTTTTCAAGGTCGGAAAATAGTAGTTGGGATCCGCTAGGATTGTAGGGTAATGAGGGTGAAATCTTTTCCGATTTAGAAAATTCAACCGTACAATTACATGAGTGGAAATAGATATAGGAGAGCACCCTATTTTGAATAGAAGGTTGTATACGTATTCACATTTTCGAACTTCGTGATTCAAGCTCTTATTGAGAAAACGATGGTTTTTTCTTAAAGGAATCCAAGTGACATAATCATTTGTTATGGTGGAGAATTGTTAAGATGCAAACCAAAGTCTCACATCGATTATGGGATAAAACAAATGTATGTATATAAGTTTAAGGAAACGTTCCTCTATCACTAATTGATTTTACAAAAGGATTGACTCATGTGCTTATATTGCAGGACATTGTGTTTAGGCTATACGATCCTTACAACTGGTATCAGAGTTAGGTTATAGCCCCGATGTAAAGGTTGGATCCGAACTATCGTTGGAGGGGAGGCCCAGTGAAGGAAAAAAAAAAGTTGTAATGACTTGTAATGACGAATCGTTGAAGAGGATTGTGTAAGGATGTAAGCAAAATAAGATTAAAAGTTGTTTGAAGAAATGCGTTGTGACGGGTAAGAAAAAAAAATAATATATTTGTTCGATGATGGTTTAGTTGATGTTCATGTCAGTAATTCTTCGGATGCGGTGGTTGAACTTAGCGGAAATTAAAGGATCCTTTCATAATCTTATGGATCGCGGTTTGCTTGCTTCGTAAACGGTTGTTTTAGTGGGTGATGCTTCTTCTAAAGTCTTAAACCATAAGTTTGAAAATCCGCGGGGGACAAAAAATTATACGCCAGAAGATAGACGGATAAATGAAGAAGGCAGATCGCGGCTCTTTGTTTTGTTTACTTCGTATCTTTGTATGTGGTTGCAATGTTCAGGAGAGTTTTGAGTTTTGCTTAGGCTGTTATTGGTTTCATTTTCCGTCCGTAGTTAGGTTTGTTGCTTGACTTCGGCTTATTGTTAGGTATATTGTATTGTTCGGTTTGTTTCGTATCGTTGATGCTCGAGTATAGATAGTTTTCGTTGTTGTTTAGCTTTATATTATAGGCATGAGCCTCAACGGGTTTCTTGTTGTATCTTTGGTTCCACGTATTCGTTTAATGAAGTTTTTGTTATTTTGTTAAAATAATAATAATAATAATAACAATAACAATAATAATAAAATACAATATATAGAAACTCCTTTTTTTGTAGTTACTTAAAAACATACTCCTTCCGCATTTAAAATGTTCATATTACTATTTTGGGACGTCCCATATAAAATGTTCACTTTGATTTTTGAACAATCGAAAAGGGTTATTGTGAAGTACACTAAGAAAGCTTCCGACTGATTAAGAATAAAGTTAGTGAAATTTTTTAAAACTGTGTGTAAAAAATAAGTGAGCAATTGTAATGGGAAAGAGGAAGTACAAAATAAGATTGAAAGTTGGTTGATGTTGATTATACTATATTGATATCAATGTTTATTAAATTAAAGTTAATGGTAAATAAATTGAAAAAATCTCAAAGTTAACTTTAGGATTATTATTTTTTATCGTTCAGATATACAAATTTAGTCTGTAAACATATGATTATTTTATACTCCAAATCTTGTGGTGTTCATCACATTTATGTTCGTGAGGAAAGCATATATGGTTGGTTGTAAACTTGCAATGTAGCTTGTGGGAATTTGTTGGGTGTATTTCGGTTGAATATGATGTCATTTGATCCCACTTAGAATGCAACCACTTGTGTTTCCTAGTCGTACCATCTTTACGAATTTAATACCTTCTTACTTAAGCAATCTCTTCGAATCCCACATAATTTTTTTTTCTTTTTTTTTCTATATACATATACATATTTAATTTAGGGTCACTGAACACAAGTTAGATAGACTGAATGTTAGTTGCTAGTTTTTGATTGGATAAAGTTAAATAGTCGAGGTCGAACTATCCCATTCTAACGAGATGAACTGGAGCCCCAATTTAGCTCGTCTCGTCTAAAATAGAATTGAAAAATGTTCTTCCTATGTGGGGTGTAGGGATGGCAATGGATCGGGTGAGGCCGTATCCATATCCATATCCATTTATTTTTTTTAGTTTTCATCCATCCATATCCATATCCGTCTGGTGAAGCGGGTTAATGGATAATTATCCATATCCGTTTAAATTTATCTTATTTTTAACAATTATAAGCGGTGGTTCATTATATACGATCCGAAGTAATATTTTTTAATAGTTTATGCGACCGAAAGTCACATTTTTACTAATCTATATAACAAATATTCAATAAATAGCCTATTAAATGTGTGAAGATATCGACATGTAAGTTGCTTACTTTTAGTTACATGGAATCACATTTAAACTACCAAAGTACGATAAATATATTTAAATTAAACAAAATAAAATATAAGAATAAAGTTATATTTTTAGAGAAAATATAACGAAAGATGAATATGAATATAATTAATGAAATATCATTACATAAATGATACTAATTTGAGTGATAAATTTATATATTTAGTTATTTCGGGTGGAAGCGGGTTCATCCATGGATGAAATTTTTTCGTTCATATTCATATCCATATCTATTTATATCGTCCATATCCACGAATAATAGGGTGTATCGGATGGATATCCACTGGATCGGGTATCCATTGTCATCGCTAGTGAGGTGTACGTTGGTTAGAAATGGAATTAAAAAGTCAAAGATGAGTAACAAGTCAACGCAAATGGATTGGTGGAGGGAGGGAACATGAATATGTTATAGTCACATACTTGTGAGTCAGTCATTTTATGTCTCTCTAAGGTGTTGTTTATTTTTAACATTGAAGATCTTATTATGTCTTATGTCTGCGGGTGGGAAGACATTTTGATTTCAGACCATTTATTTTTTGGAAGACATAAGATAAAAAAAGATCTTCATATGTCTGCCAACAAGAAGACCTAAAAAGCTGCTTCTAAAGTTTGAAGACATTTTCACATAATTTCTCTTCTCACCTACCTCTCCTATCTTCTCCATCTTCATCTTTCAGCCACCAAAATCAAGCACTCAAGCACTCGTTAAAGTTTCTTTTCCTTAATTTCATTAATTTTATTAAGGGGTATCATTTCCCCTAATTTAGCTGAACCAGATGTTGCAAGCAGTGGCGATTCTAGAATGCAAACTCAATGGAGTCCTATACAATTTGAGTGATACATTGTAAATTTTTTTTTCTAAAGAATGACTATTGACTTTCATAATAATCACTAATTTTAAAAATAAATGGAGTCCTATCTATAAATTTAGTGGTGTCCTATAATATTTTATTAGTATTTTATACATATGTAAAAAAAATTAATGGGGTCCTTTGACCCCACTTGCTTCCATATAGAGTCGCCATTGGTTGCAAGGATAAGGATGGAAAAGGCCAAGTGAGACTACACAAGTGATACATATGACACCGATTGCTCAATAAATTGAAACCAACAATTCGTTATTTTACGTTTCCATTTACTTATTTATTTTCATCCATTTTGTTTTATCTATTGTCTCATGTTTACGATTGTGGGTAAGTTCAATTTTGTTTGATTTTATGGTTTAATTCGTGTATTGATTCTAGTTGACTCTTTGTTAATGAAATTTATATGATTGAATATTTTCTATTAAAGCCAAAAATGATAACAAATTGATGATTTATGAATCTGAGTTATCATTGGGAACGAGATACAGTAAGTTCATGGTTATACATATTTTAAATCTTGTTACTTTTTAATTCAACATTTTTTTTTTTTAGAAATTGTAAATTACAATATATCAAATTTTAAATTACATTTAGCAGACATAAAAACAAACAGTTTTCAATCTTTAGCTTACAGACCTTCAGACCACATCTTCTCTACAAATGTGGTTTGCAGATTTCAGACAAAAAACATCTTAAAAAACAAACAGCACCTTAGAATGTGCATGAATAATGAATCAGTGATGATTATGGATGCGTCACCCACCGGTATTACAAATATGAATAAAAAATAGAAGAAGACAACCCTAAAGGTTGTCATTAAAAAAGTTAGACATGTATGTTTTCATTGTACATTTAAATATCCACATATTTTCATGAAAAAACTACCCTTTAACTTACAAATATACAACTATTTTTGCATTATAAAATTTCTTAATAACAACTTTAAGAATTGTTGTGACGATCCTTCCAAATCCCTTTGGACGAATACATCGTTCATTGATTTCATAGTGAGGTTTTGACCTCTATATGATACGTTTTGTAAACATTGCATTCTTTTAAAAAGGCACACCATAAATGAATATATAAATCCAAGGTTTTCGATGTCTGATGATTTCTACGTATAGACAATCACCGTAAATAATAGTTTACAATACTACATCCGTTGACAATGCAGTCAAAATAAGATACATGGTGATGATTTTGTGAATGCAAAGTTTTCTTGAATAAAGCATCTATGACTCCATGCACATAGCTTGTATAACGTATAAGCAAACAGCGGAAGACTTCTAGAAACCTGAGAATAAACATGTTTAAAAGTGTCAACACAAAGGTTGGTGAGCTCGTAATTTTAATGTTGCGCATAATCTGTATATAAAAGTGGATCACAAGATTTCAGTTGTTCCATCCAGAAACGTTTATCAAAATATTCTACGAAATTGAGCACCCTGGTAACTAAACTTAACGTATATATATTTTATACCCTTTGTATAATCATCTTAATAATACACGCAAACCAACGTGTACGCTTCTCAAATAGCATACGTCCGTTAAAAGGCTAGTGCTCTAGCTCGGACGGGGATATCAAGCCCTATGGATCCATATACTACTACTCGCGCCCACCAGTTCTTATAACCTGCAGTTACTAGTTACCAAAGCTAAGGGATTTTAGGTTCAAACTCAGTATAGAATTTAGTATGTACTTGTATCCAATGCGTTTAAAATAAAGTGCATGTATTCTCAGCCCAAAAATATATATTGCAAAAGCAATTAAAAAGGAAGAAAATGAAACTCACCTTAGCAGCACATAAGGTCATTTACCAAAAAGTGACCGAAACTCGGAATGCAAAATTAACTGTAGATCTCAACCTATAGAACATATGTTGATCAATACATGTCTAATAAGCTAGGTTGGGTCATAGTGTATCACAATCCTAATGCTCGATATTGACATACAAAAGTTATCAAAAGTCATTTCAAAAAGTCAACCTGACCCAATATGATCTTTTAAAATCTATACTATAGTTTGAATGATCATGGTAATTGAAAATAGTTTAACATTTCACATGGTTTCCCAATTCTTGAATAATTAGACTATAGTTTTATAAAGCTTTAAAATATGATAAAACAGTCAATTTTAACAATTGTTCAACAAATCGAGACGTGTCTTATATAGAAATTCATTTACTCGATTAGTAATATTTGAAAATCTAAATTATCAATCTTATAAACAAGTTGTTTAAATATCAATTGCAGATTCAAAAGCAATTTCAATTAATGTTAATCATAATTCAATTGTCCATATCTTTTAATTCGTTCATCGAAATTACGCGATCTCTAAATGAAAAGTTATTGATTTTTCGCCTGCTTTCCAAAAACATGCATATCATATACCTTATGTATTAACTTCGTGATCTATTATAAACTATTTAACGACAAAATTAATCGTACTAGCATGCATAATCCTATATATTCGAGCACTAGTTATGGATACACTATTAATATATAATAGATAAGATATAAATGTTTACGTATCAATATTGTGATTCAATATTGTAGAAAAGTACGTAGACGCAACGGAGATGATAAATACTAGTTTGACTCACGAGCAAAACACTTGAAAAATACCCAAAACCTCCTTAGTAATAACCCATAGTTCCTTAGCTCTATCCTGCTTGAAAACCCATTTTGAAAGTGACACGCTCATGACCTCGTCGTAGTATTTTAAGTGATATAATTAGTAATAATAATAATACTACTAATAATAATAAAATAAATAATAATAATAATCTTAATAATAATAATAATAATATTAATAATATTAATATAAATAATAAATAATAATAATATTACAGAAGGAGTAGTATGTGTAAACAAAACTCGAGCAGAAACTGGACTTTTATAGGCAACTTTTTGGAATCTGATGCCCATGCGATCGCATGGGTTTTTAGTGTATTTTCCATGCGATCGCATGGCCGCCTGATCCAGCTCAAAATGTTTTTGTTTTCTTGTTTGTCGACATATTATTTTATAATATATAATATATATAATTTAAATAATTAATTATATATTATATTAAATTTATGTGCATAGTTGACTTGTAATTTTCGTTCCGATGACTCGTACGTGGTCACTCGACTTATGTCCCGCTTCCGGTTTCTCGAACGCATTTTCGTACGCTTAGAAAACTAGCAATTTACGTTTTGTGACTCGTACCTTTGTCAAAATATAGTCTTAAATTATCAATAAACTATATCATTCAAAGTGTATCTTAAACTTTCGAGTGTTTTGGTCATTATTTCTATAAATTATTGTCTCGCTATTTGTTAATATATATATAATAACAAATCGTTTTATGACCAAGTTAATATATATTTTCAAAATTCATAAACACGTTTTAAATATACGTCGCAAGTTATTCATATAATTAATATTCCAACTTATCATATATATTCAAATAAATATTTAAACCAATAAGTTTAATGTACGGTATCAAACAATTAATACATTGTTACGTTTTCAAGTTATAGTATATATATATGTATCTATATACATATAATTGTTCGTGAATCGTCAAGAATAACCGAAAGGTATTTGAATATATGAAAGTAGTTCAAAAATTTTGAGATTCAGTTTTACAAACTTTGCTTATCGTGTCGGAAATGTTAATCATACAAAGATTAAGTTTAAATTTGGTCCGAAATTTTCGGGTCATCACAATTGTCATTAACATTTCCGTAAAAAATAATATGTAATATGTTCAACAACAATATTCCTAATTAACTCTTGTCAGTGTCACAAACAATATTTATAAGGTAGCTTCACAATTCCGTTGCAAAAATATTTTTCGTGTGGCTCGTCCATTTCATGTGTTTCAGAAGTTTCGAACGTTTATGTATTTGAGCCTCGCCTGAGAGGTTTTACCACACGCGATTTTCGTATGAATTCGTCGTGAAGTTTTTTCCTGAGCGGCGATATGACTGTAATGTTCATGATCAAGTGGGTATGTTCCGACATTGTGTTCGGACTATAGATGGGCAAAAAAACGGGATCCAGATCCGATCCGGTGACCCGATCCGGAACCGGACAGCAGCAAAACCGGACACAGCAAAAACCGGATCCGGATCCGAGATCCGATCCGGTACGACCCGGATCCAGATTTTCAAAAAAACCGGATTTTTCCCGGATATAAATCGGATTTTATCCGATCAGGTTTGGATCCGGATCCGGATCCGATCCGGTTTTTCAAAAACTAGCCGTTTTTTTTTTTGAGTTTTTTTTTACCATTTTAACCCCACAAAGTCCATTATAAATACATGGTAATGCTTTAGTTGAAAATGCACCAACAAACATTCTCATATTTATTTCTAAATCACTAAATATCAAGGTTGTAAAAGTCACGAGTCGGGGACGCATCGGTCTAGACCTAAAAAGGACGCGTCGGCTGAGTCGGTGACGCGTCGGTGACGCATCGGTCGTTGACCAACGTTGACTTTATTAATAATTTCTTAAATATATATTTATATATATAAAAAATAGTTGATTATGTGCCATAAATTTCTTAAATAAGAACTTAAATTTAAAAACAATCGAACTTCAAACTTAATTAATGTTACCGAGTACATAATCAGTAAGGACACAGAGAAAAGAGTGGCCCAAAAAATCAAAACAAACCCTAATTTTTAAAACATATCAGATCTTGACGAAAATTTGACTAATTTTGACCGTTCTTGACCAACTTTGACCGTCTTTGACAGACTTTGACCGAACTTTTAGCTTTGACCGTCTTTTGAGTCGTTTTTAGAAAAAACGGGACGGAGAACCCAAAAAAACGACGCATCGGCCGACGCGTCGGTCAAGTCGGACGACTTTTACAACACTGCTAAATATTCTCTAATCTCTAGTCTACTTATCCCATAATGGATAATTCACAAGCTTCCGTTTCCGGTTCCGCTTCCGTTGGAACATCTTCACAAGGCTACACTACGGCCGATATTGATTACAAAAAAGAAACAAAGCGAAAAGGGGACGTTTGGTCCAAATTCGAGTTGTGTGTAATGAAGGATGGTGCGGAAAAAGCTCGTTGTACACAATGTATGAAGTTCATGGGTGTTTCGGGTAATACAACATTAAGAAAACATCTTGACAAAAGTTGTAGTGCAAGGCAAAACCCGAGACAACAAACAATGCGGGCCGATGGTTCGATTTTTGAATACGATGCCGAAGCTCTTCGGCAAGATTTGTCAAGGTTTGTCATTCAACAAGCGCTTCCTTTCAACCACTTCGACAATCCAAGGCTTACAGAGCTAATTCGAAATCGACTACAACCGCGATATAGCAATGTAAGTCGTTCTACCTTAAGACGTGACACCTTTAAATTATGTAAAAAAGCTAAAACTGAAATAATTGAAGGTTTTCGAACATATAAACATAGGGTTTCTATAACTTGTGATGTTTGGAGCGCACCACATGGAACGGCAAATTCTTATTTAGCCGTTACCGCTCATTGGTTTAATCCCGATTCATGGCTTTTAATGAAACGTGTTATCGATTTTAAAATATTTGGTTATCCACATAACGGTAATAATATAAAAAAGCATTACAAGACACTTTAGAAGAATATAATTTAATCGATAAAGTTTTTACAATTTCGCTAGATAATGCATCTAATAATGATGCGGCCATGAGTGAGTTAAAAATTGCACTTAGACCGATTTTAAATGGTGCATTTATTCATACACGTTGTGTTGCTCATATTATAAACTTGGGAGTTCAAGATTGTTTAACTTTTTGTTCTTCATTAAAAGAAAAATTTAGAAGATTATTAGTAACGATTTATCGTACGAGCAACGCACGACATCATAACTATAAGGCTTTTGTTAAAGATTGTCATGGCACTTGGTTAGGTCCTTATTTTGATAATAATACATGATGGAATTCTACTTGTTTAATGTTCGAAAATATTTTACGTCAAAAAGAAACGTTAATCGCTTTTAATAGAAAACTACTTAGAAAGGGATTTTACGAACCAATTAGTGACGACGAATGGGATGACTTGGAATCATTAACAAGTTTTTTACAAGTTTTTTAAGAGGCATCAACAATGTTATCGGGTGTTTATTACCCAACTAGCGTACTAGTTTTAGAACAATTTTATATAATGACGGAAAAAATATGCGAATTTGCGAACTCAAATAATGTTATTTTTAGACAAGCGATTTTTCATATAAGAAAAAAAACTAAAAAAATATTTTGGAGAGATACCGAAGGTATTTTTATGTGCGGCCGCACTTGACCCACGATTAAATTTTAATGGGGTTGAACGATTGATGACAACAATATATACCAACTTTGATTGTGTTCATGGTGTTTTTGATGCCGAACCCTACTACCTTTTGAACCAAGTACACGCTTTTAATGATGTCTTTGAGAATATGTTTGGTATTTATGCAACAAAATATGGTCGACAATCAAACCCAATTGTTGACCAACCCGGATCATCTTCTCGAAGGAGCCGAGACCTCAAAATAAGTCTTTTTAACTTGGTACGTGAAGACGCTTCCAAACGCGCACGAACATCGGCACCCACAAGCGAGTTGGGAAATTATAAGATGGCAACCTTTGCACTAAACATGAGTGAAGAACAATTTAACAACCTTGACATTTTAAAATGGTGGGAAACAAAACAAGACACATATCCAATATTAAGCATTATGGCTCGTGACTTATTTACCGTTCAAGCTTCAACCGTAGCTTCCGAATCGGCCTTTTCTTTGAGTGGTCAAATTATATCGGAAAGAAGGTCAAGACTTACCCCCCAAGCTGTGAAAGTATGTGTATGTTTGAAAGATTATTTGAATGGGGTAGATAGGATACAAGATCAAACTTCATTAGAAGGTCCGTTATATAACGACATTGAAGAATGTATAGAGTTTGAAGAAAATTTAGCGGGATTATCACCTACAACAATCGAAGAGAATTCCGACAATGAACTAAACGAAGAGGATGAAGGTGACTATGAACAGTTTGATATGGACCAAACCGAAATGAATGTATCGGGTTACCAACAAGCTTACCTTTCTCTAGTTGATGACCCCGCTTTTGAAGAGTACGATCGAAGGCACCATCCTCAACGCGCTCAACAAGATAACACATTTGGGTCATTTGACGACTAAAGTATAACGGGTGATGGCCATGCCGAAGCTCGATATACTTTAGTCTTAATACATTATTGGGTGATGGCCATGCCGAAGCTCGAAATGTATTAATTATAATTGTATTGTTCGAATAAAAGTGTTTTTATTTTTATTATTGTATCGTTCTAATAAAAGTGTTATTTACATAATTGTATTGTTCGAATATTGTTATTTATATTATCTATTGTGTTAAGCAGTTGAGCATTATAACTTTTCTTTATACCGATTATATTATTGTTGTCAAACGTTAAAAAAATAGAACCGGTAAAAATATAATTCGCAAAATCGAATCCTAGTCCAAGAAAAATCCGAAAAAATCCGATTGAGATCCGAAAAAGAACCGGTTCCGGGAAAAAATCCGAAAAAAATCCGACGCCGAGAACCGGAACCGGTTCCGAAAAATCCGGACAAAAAAATCCGGTTTTTTTTTGTCCGAATCCGGTTTTTTATCCGGTTTGTGCATCTATATTCGGACTCCGTCAGTGACTACTAACTGCCGTTAAAAAAATACATAAATTATTTTTATGTCGCATGATTTGTTTTGGAATCTATCTTAATTTATTATTTGTGTAGCATGATTTGTTTTGGAATATATCTGCGTTACACCAATCTTATTTTTACAATACACTATTAAAATAATTCATATAATCCTAAGAATTATGGATACAACTTTTATATACGGAGTAATAATATATATTGATTTTAGATCAACTAATATATGATGCTTTGCTTTTCTAAAAATATAATTTTAATTTATTTATTTTAATATATATATTTATAATTATAATCTATACAAGTATATATTTTTCATTGAACACTAGATATAGGTTATTTCAAATAGGCAAAGGGTGTGTTTGGCGCCAGTGGCGGATCCAGAAAATTATGTCACTGGTAGCACAAAAAATTTTCATTACCAACTTTACGACTTGTTGATAAAAATTTTGATCGAAATTTTTTGATTGAAAACAATGGAGAATTTAAACGATACCGTACGCTCTAAGTACGCCGGCGCGATGTCGTTGCACACCCCGTCCCCGATGTTGGTGAGCAAAAACGGTGAAGAATAACGATATTGCGTTCTCTAAGTAGAATAAACATAAAACTTTTTGTGAGTTACAAAAAGTAAATAATATATTACTACTTGGTAGTACTTTACATCGTAAAAATAAGTTTCATGAGTTCAGATAAAGTTAACTTATGTCTAATTCATATATACATGAGTTCGGATAATACATAAATCAATGTTAATTCATATATACAGCAAGTTGATTTCATGAGTTTCATGAGTTTGAATAAGATTTATGTGACGACCCGGGAATTTTTGTCCAAATTTAAACTTAATCTTTAATTGATTTCGACACGATAAGCAAAGTCTGTAATGTTGAAGTCTCAAAAACTTTGAACTGTGTTCATGTATACATTTGACCTTTGAACTATTTATATGGATTCAGTTAACATGTGACCATTCCCGACGATTCACGAACAATTATTGTAAATAAATAAATAAATATATATATATATATATATATATATATATATATATATATATATATATAAGTATAAAAATAAGTAAATATATTAAATTGAAATAATAAAAATACAATTTAATCATTTGAATTAATTATATAAAATAGTATACAAAAATAATTAAGTTGCTATCTATATATATATACGATTCTATACAAAAAATAATGTTGTATGTATATTATAATATAAAATGACATATGTAATATTAATAAATTAAATAAAATTTCAAGTTTAAATATAGTGATATATCTATATTAATATTATTAACCTCATTATTATTAATAATATTAATTGTAATTTGTATTATCGATATTATTAAAATATGTATTATGTAGATATGAAAAATGAAACATGTAACTTGTTATTACTAGTATTATCATTAAAAATTATCATTTTTATTAATATATAAGTATAAAAATAAGTAAATATATTAAATTGAAATAATAAAAATACAATTTAATCATTTGAATTAATTATATAAAATAGTATACAAAAATAATTAAGTTGCTATCTATATATATACGATTCTATACAAAAATTAATGTTGTATGTATATTATAATATAAAATGACATATGTAATATTAATAAATTAAATAAAATTTCAAGTTTAAATATAGTGATATATCTTTATTAATATTATTAACCTCATTATTATTAATAATATTAATTGTAATTTGTATTATCAATATTATTAAAATATGTATTATGTAGATATGAAAAATGAAACATGTAACTTGTTATTACTAGTATTATCATTAAAAATTATCATTTTTATTAATATATAAGTATAAAAATAAGTAAATATATTAAATTGAAATAATAAAAATACAATTTAATCATTTGAATTAATTATATAAAATAGTATACAAAAATAATTAAGTTGCTATCTATATATATACGATTCTATACAAAAATTAATGTTGTAGGTATATTATAATATAAAATGACATATGTAATATTAATAAATTAAATAAAATTTCAAGTTTAAATATAGTGATATATCTATATTAATATTATTAATCTCATTATTATTAATAATATTAATTGTAATTTGTATTATCAATATTATTAAAATATGTATTATGTAGATATGAAAAATGAAACATGTAACTTGTTATTACTAGTATTATCATTAAAAATTATCATTTTTATTAATATATAAGTATAAAAATAAGTAAATATATTAAATTGAAATAATAAAAATACAATTTAATCATTTGAATTAATTATATAAAATAGTATACAAAAATAATTAAGTTGCTATCTATATATATACGATTCTATACAAAAATTAATGTTATATGTATATTATAATATAAAATGACATATGTAATATTAATAAATTAAATAAAATTTCAAGTTTAAATATAGTGATATATCTATATTAATATTATTAACCTCATTATTATTAATAATATTAATTGTAATTTGTATTATCGATATTATTAATATATGTATTATGTAGATATGAAAAATGAAACATGTTACTTGTTATTACTAGTATTATCATTAAAAATTATCATTTTTATCATTAATATTATTATATAAAGTATGTACACATATATAAAAATTTGATAAGTATAAGCTGTTATATTATTATGGTTAATACTATTATTATCATTAATAAAATTTATATTATTATAATTAGTATTATTATTAGTATCATTAATAAGATTATTATTATCATTGTCATCATTATTATTAGTTATTATTAAATTTAATAATATTATCATATATGTGTTATTATTGTTATTTATTTTGATATTATTATTATTATTACTAATATAATTATTAGTATTATTATAGTATTATAAATAATTTTATTATTAGTATTAATATTTTTATTAATAACATTATCAATACTAAAATTTATGAATTATATATATATATATATATATATAATCAAATATATAATCAGATATATAAAATACATATGTATATATATATATATATATATATATATATATATATATATATATATATATATATATATATATATATATATATATATATATATATATATAATACTGATATATATATATAAATACGTATACTGATATATAAATTTATACAAATATGATTAAAATACATATATAACAGTATAAAATCCCGAATACAGTTTCCATCCTTTTCAAACTGTAATTAATTTGTACTTTTGTATCTGATCATTGATATTGATTCAACAATTGGTACGATTCTGTTAACAATCTCCATCGGCTTTTTATTTTTTTATTTTAATTATCTGTACTTGATGATTCTTCATGTCGAGCTTATTAGCTATAAAACAATTGAGTTACTCGACGTTATTCATTAATTTTTCCACTCAACCATTTTCACTATCACATAAAATGTATTACAGCTATTATACGATGAAGTTTAACAGAAAATTTAAATGAAACCAGTCCGACATCCCTATTCTTGATAAATTTTCCAAAAACATCGAATTCGAGTTTAAATTCAAAATCCTTTATTGTAGTTAAGTTATAAATCTTTCTTTTAAACTATCTGCAAAGTTTCGAAGTCCAACTTTTCCTATCGACCCTTAATTTTGAAGTCAAACTTTCGAATTTTAAAAGTCAACTATCAGTTCATCACAAAATTCGTAAAAGTGTTGAAGTTTCTGTTTCAATTGAGAATTGAGAAAGTTTATAAGAGCGAATTGGAACCTTTTTCATGTTATAACTATAGTCCAAAACGTTCTCAATATTAAAATCAAGGTTTGAGTTCATGTTCTTCATAAAAATGCTGCAATAAATAAATCTGTTTAATTTGTTTTCTGTTTTGATAATTCACATACATCCTAAACGTCTCTGTTTCTGTTATACAATCTAAAACAACCTGGTAATTAGTGTATATGATTATACTGGGTATTGATCGACTGAATTTTGATGATGAATAAGAAAAGGGAAGTAAATTAATACGGGTTATATTTATATGGAATCTGTTTTAAATCAGAAAAACATCACGGATCAGAGGGTTGGGTATGTTTGCGGGTAGCGAGAGGTCACGGGTTCGAGTCCGGTCTTGGGCAATTCTTTTTAGAATGGTTTCTTAAAGGGTATACACTTCATTTTTATTATTTTTATTATTATTATTATTATTATTATTATTATTATTATTATTATTATTATAATTATTGTTATTGTTATTATTATTATTATTTGTATTGTTATTATGATTATTATCATTATTACACTTATCATTATTGTTAATATTATTATTATTATCATAAAGTATTAGAATTGTTAATATTATTATTATTATTATTATTATTATTATTAAGTATTATGAATATTATCATTATTATTAATACCATTATTATTTATTATTAATATTGTTACAATTATTAGTATTATAATAATAATTATTATTACGAATATAAGTACCATGATAAAGATTATCATTTATTCATGATTATTATGATTACAGTTACAAACCTGGTTAATTATATTATTATTGTTATAAAAATAATAAAATCATTATTAGTTTCATTAAAATTTATACTTGTATCATTTTATAATTAATAGTAATATTATTATTATTATTACTAGCATTATAATTAATATTAGTATTATAATTATCATTATAAGTATCATAATCATTATTATTATTATTATCATTATAAGTATTATTATTTATATTATAATGAGTATTATTATTATGTAATTACTAAAATCACTATCATAACTATCATTAATAATAAAATTAATATTTTTACGATATCATTATTATTATCATTAATATAATTATTAACATTATTATCTTTATTAGTAATATTAAGTATTATAATTATTATCATTTTTACCATTATTAATATTATATTAGTATTATTATAATTATTATATTTTAACAAACAAATGATATATATATATATATATATATATATATATATATATATATATATATATATATATATATATATATATATATATATATTTAATACATATAACAAAATTAATATTTTCATATACAAAATGAATATATGAAACATATATATATTTTTAATATAAAAATGATATAACTAATAAATTTATATATATATTGTTCGATTACAATCATATGTATTAATAAATAAACAAATGATATAGGTTCGTGATAGTGCTCCAAATGAACATATATTTTGTAGCAATATCCTCCCAATATGTAAATTATTTAGCTGTAATTGTTCTATTTTAAGTTGTAATCGTTTATATTAAATAAGTGCGAAGACAAAAGGCGAAAACGACGATTTGAAGACAAAAACGTCCAAAAAGCTCAAATGTACAAGATACAATCCAAGTGGTTCAACTTATTGATAAGAAACGTCTAAAAATGACAAAAGTACAAGTTGCGGAATGCGAAGTACAAGATATTAAATTATACGAAAAGGCGTTCGAAAATCCAGAACCGGTACCCGAGCCAACTATCAACGCCCGACGCAATGGACCAAAAATTACAAGTCTACTATGCACAAGAATATAATATAATATATAAATAATTATATTAATTATTTATATTTTATATTTATATATAAATTATGTCGACAAGCAAGGTTCCAAAATTGTGTGAGCTGGATTTTCAAACTCCGCGACTCGCGGAGTTTGCAGGCTTAAAATGCCGCAACTCGCGGAGCTGCAAAAATCAGAAATGCCTATAAAAGGCCATGCATTCTTCTGAGTTTAAAAAACATAAAAAAATAATAATAATACTCTGTAATAAATAATAAATAAATAAATAAATATATATATATATATATATATATATATATATATATATATATATATATATATATATATATATATAGTATAGGGTAGTTTTATATTAGTTAGTTTGGGTTATGTAACGGTTATTTACGGGTTTTTAAGCCGGAACTATGTCCGTGTAACACTACGCGTTAAATAATCAATGTAAGTTATGTTCTCCCTTTTTAAATTAATGTCTCGTAACTAAGTTGTTATTATGCTTATTTGAACCGAAGTAATCATGATGTTGGGCTAAAAATATCTAAAATTGGGTAATTGGGCTTTGTTCCATAATTGGGGTTTGGACAAAAGAACGACACTTGTGAAAATTAGACTATGGGCTATTAATGGGCTTTATATTTGTTTAACTAAATGATAGTTTGTTAATTTTAATATAAAGATTTACAATTGGACGTCCCTATAAATAACCATATACACTTGATCGGACACGATGGGCGGGATATTTATATGTACGAATAATCGTTCATTTAACCGGACACGGGAATGGATTAATAGTCTATGGAATTATTAAAACAGGGGTGAAATTATGTACAAGGACACTTGGTGTAATTGTTAACAAAGTATTAAACCTTGAATTACACGCAGTCGATATCCTGGTGTAATTATTAAACAAAGTATTAAAACCTTGTTACAGTTTAAGTCCCCAATTAGTTGGAATATTTGACTTTGGATATAAGGATAATTTGACGAGGACACTCGCACTTTATATTTATGACTGATGGACTGTTATGGACAAAAACCAGACGGGCATATTAAATAATCCAGGACAAAGAACAATTAACCCAAGGGAATAAACTAAAAATCAACACGTCAAACATCATGATTACGGAAGTTTAAATAAGCATAATATATTTTATTTCATATTTCCTCGTACTTTTATTTATTGTCATTTTAATTATTGTTATTTATTTTATATTGTTAGTTAAATATCATCATTTACTTTACGCTTCGCTTAAAATATAAAATCGACAAACCGGTCATTAAACGGTAAAACCCCCTTTTATATATTATTAATATAATATATTTTGTACGAATATAATTGTTTAAAATATAGTGTGAAATAAGCCAGCTCCCTGTGGAACGAACCGGACTTACTTAAAACTACACTACTCTACGATTAGGTACACTGCCTATAGTGTTGTAGCAAGGTTTAGGTATATCCATTTTGTAAATAAATAATTAAAACTTGTGTAATATTTCGTCGTATTTCGTATTTAAATTAATACTATTTCATAAATACACCTCGCATAACATAAAGTAATTTTGGCGCCGCTGCCGGGGAAATCGGCGAAACGCTATATTTTTAATTTATTTTTGTATAAATATATTTATATATATTTTTAGAAAAATAATATAAAATTAAAAAAAACGTTTTTCAACCTCCGCGACTCGCGGAGATTTTCTGGAACGGGACATCGCGACTCGCGGAGCCGCCCTGTCAGGCCACAAAGAAACCCTAAAAAGCATTAATTACGAGGTATTATTAATTATTATTATTATTTAACCCTAATTACTTTATTATTATTATTATTATTTAGTTTAAGTTTTTAAATTAATTAGTTATAATTAATTATATTTAGTTTTAATATATATAAAATTAATACTTTTATAAAATATAAAAATAAAAATATAAAAATAATATTTTTTATAAAAATAAGTAATTTTATCACTTTTTATAATTTGTATCCTTTTATTTAGTGTAATCGTAATATTTTGTATATTTTTCGTTCGCAATTAGTTTTAAAATTAGTTTTTCCGTAGTTATTTTATATGTATAGATTCTTAGGCTTTGCCGTAAAATCCCTTAAGTGCTTTTTCTTTAGATTAAGATTTAGGCGCTTTAGAATTTTGCGACGCCGTTTTTCGCTTTAGTTTTAAATAGATTTTAGTGCCTTTAAGTAATTGCCGTTTTCTGAATAAAATTGCATTTACCTTTAGACCTTTAGGCGCAACTTTTTAGATATAATTTTTAGACTTTTAAGTTTCGACATTTTTCTTTCTTATTTTTATTTTTCGACATTTTTCGACGCGTATTCTTTTTCTTTCTTATTTCTCGACGATCTAGTTTTTAGGACTTAGAATTTTCTCTATTTCTTCTCTATAATTTCTTTAAAATTTCAACGAAAAATTATTTTAAGCGGTTAAATTGATAGACATCCAAATTTTCTGCTTCGTAGTAATAGTTGGATTTGTTAGTGGCTGAGTTGTGAGCTTCCGATTTAAAGAGTTCTGGCTCCCTGCTGCATATATTGGCTATTCGAAACGTGGGCAAAAGCAGAAAAGTCTATTAATTTGATAACTTATATAATTTTTTTATTTTATTTTATAACTAATAGGATAATTAGTAAATGCACCACGTTGTAGCTAAAATTTGTTAATAAACGCATTATGGAAAATCTCGAAAATATCTTAGAAACTCTTTATGACATCCGAAATCAATTTCATCAATACTCTCAAACAGGTGTTGATGACAATTCATTCAGTCAATCTTGGATCACGAATGACGAAACAATAACTGGTTGTAAAATATGTGGAGATTATCACTCAACATGGGAATGTTATTATTACGTTCCTATGGAAAATTATGCACCCATGGAACCTGAATGGAACGATTATGAGGAATACAATTCTAATTGGGATTATTCACAAGAATATATCCAAACTCAACAACCAGAAGACGAGAAAAATTATGTGCCTGAAAATTCTTTAGATTATATGAAAATCAAACTCGAAGAACTTGATGCTCAAAATGAACAAATGAGAGAGTTTGTAAATCGGCAAGCTGAAACCCTATCAGATTACACACCTGTTGATCTGAGGAGTATTGTGCAAGAAAATTTTATATCATCGAATTTTGATGAATTCGAGAGCTCCGAAATCACCAACTATCCCGATGATACTTTTTATTCAGTTTTACCAATTTCACAACATATCGACACATTAGCCTCTACCAACGAAATCATCAATCCATCAATGGATGATGAAGAAGAAGTAAGGGTGACAAATTGGTACTCTTGGGAAAACGATAACGTTGAAAATTTTACCCCCGAGGCCAAACCAAACTTCACCATTACACAACCTTCCAACCCAATATTCTCAATAGACGAGTTATCTACCGAAGATGAACTACGAGCTGTAATAGATAATGACACCTCGAATTTCACCCAATCGGGTAATAGAGGTAAAAACTTTGATCATGAGAATAAAAGGAAGGAAATATTAGGAATTATCCACCCTATAGAAATAAGTATGTCGGTGTATATCGATCCATTTGACCAAGAACCAGAAAAGAGACATATCCATTTACTAAAAGCTACACTTAAAAAAGAATTAGGTAGTAACGATCGGGTGGGTCTAAACTTTAAACCCATTGATATAATATATACCACCCGAGATGTAAATAACTGGCTCACTATTTTAATTCGTGGAACTTATTCTACCGACTTCACATGTCGTCAGCTAAGTGTGGGGAAGTCTAACCCCACTTAACGTTAAATTAGGGGTTCGGGTTAGTGCATAACTCGTTAATAAAAATGCATGATTAGGGTAAAAAACGTTTTTTCAAAAATTAGCAAACAGTCCAGAAAAGCAATCGTTTTTGAAGAAAAACATGTGTGATAAAACAAGAAGGAATGAACGATGAGGCGCGCCATCTATCATTCGACGAGCTTTGTAATTACAAACTGGGTATTTTTAATCACTTTTCTACACTTATCACCCTCGTGAATTTATAATTATAGTCTGATTTCATGCAAATGAGGGCATTGCATGATCTCAAGTGTGGGGAAAGGTTATAAATTCTCTCGGGTTTGCACTTAGTTTATTTGCCAAATTTTGTGAAAATTTTAAAAATTTTCAAAAAAATGAATTCAAAATCATGTTTATACATATTTATGAACGATGAAAATTAGGTGTTAATACCGAAATTATCGTTACCTCGGAAAGGACATAAATTGAGAAACACCCTAAAACGATTGAATTCATTTAAAATGGAATAAAGGAGAATAAAAAGGCAAAGAAAGAAACTAAGTGTGGGGAGAATGTACCAAGTTATTCAATTAAAAACTATCTATCACATGTTTCTGTAAAGTTATTGCAGGTACTTTTGTTTTGGACGATTTTAATCAGTTTTACCCGATTTACTGTAATATATTTGAAAGAAAAGATGGATCTACACGATGAATCAATTCCATCATTAAAAGGAAGTAAAGTCTTCCGAAAAAGACACGCGCTTCTTGATTTAGGTCAGGAAGTTGTCGTCCAGACCAGCTGTAGGTTGACAAAAAACTAGAAAAGTCATCACTAAAATCAGCAGGAAATCCACGGACCTCAGCATCAAACAGGGTCGCCAAGTGATCAGACTTATCCTAACCATGAGAGGATCTGTCTCGTAAAATGGGGAGGGCGCCGTGCAAATTAGCTTGATAAGACTAATGAATCAGACCCCCAGAAAGGATAATCTCCTTAAAGATTAAAAATCAGCTTTTAAGCCTGATATTACTCAATCCTTGAGATTGACCTTAAAGATTGAGAATTACAAACTCATGGAATTCAATGATATCTAAACTCGAGCTTGAACGAGAAAATATTTTGATCAAAATTAAAACCGATTTGTTTTCTGAAAACCTATTTTCAATGCGTTCATTACCATTGAATGTAAAATCCTAGGAATTCACCTGGAATTCATTAGGTCACCTGAACCAAATCGGGTGTCAACCGTAAGAACGGTGGTTGCATAGCATGGTCGGAGACAGGACCTTGTGCCAGACTGAAAAATCATAGGATGATCTTTACTATTGCTCCTACAAAGGATAGTACTAGCATCCGACACGTTTATAGACCATAATCAAAAGCAAGTCACGGGACATTGCCTTAACAGTTACTTGTTCATCGCTTTCCTTTACAACCAGACGGTAGTTTACCGAAAGGTAATATACGGGACAAATAAACTGGACGTGTTGCTTTCCTAATACAAGGTTAGCAAGTGGGTAACACAACACCATAAGTTTTGAGCTAAAATTTTTAAATCTGAAACCCACAAAACCCACAAAAAAAATCATTTTGCAAACACCGGTGAAGGGTTATTCCGGAAAACTTATCTAGGGTAAAAGCTAGATTGAATTTTCAAAAGATCAAATGTTTTCATAAAGATCCAATTTCCTTAAGGATCTACATTTTCATAGTCATGTGGGACTGTAAACCGCCTTTCAAATGTGCACTTTGCTTTGGAAACCGAAAGTAAATCGGCTATTTGATTGCAAGTGTCGTTGACCTAAACCCGAGGCAACTGTGGATGACACACCCACCTTTAACCATGGTTCTATCGTTACTATCATTATTTATATCGCCATATCAAAATCACTGATGTACAAAGTGTGAAGAATAAAGAAGTGATTCGTGTGATGTATTATATTATTTCAAGTTATGTATTGCTTGAGGACAAGCAATGTTCAAGTGTGAGGATATTTGATAGTGCTTCAAATGAACATATATTTTGTAGCAATATCCTCCCAATATGTAAATTATTTAGTTGTAATTGTTCTATTTTAAGTTGTAATCGTTTATATTAAATAAGTGCGAAGATAAAAGGGAAAAATGACGATTTGAAGACAAAAACGTCCAAAAAGCTCAAATGTACAAGATACAATCCAAGTGTTTCAACTTATTGATAAAAAAGGTCTAAAAATGACAAAAGTACAAGTTGCGGAACGCAAAGTACAAGATATTAAATTATACGAAAAGGCGTTCGAAAATCCGGAACCGGTACCCGAGCCAACTATCAACACCCGACGCAATGGACCAAAAATTACAAGTCTACTATGCACAAGAATATAATATAATATATAAATAATTATATTAATTATTTATATTTTATATTTATATATAAATTATGTCGACAAGCAAGGTTCCAAAATTGTGTGAGCTGGATTTTCAAACTCCGTGACTCGCGGAGTTTGCAGGCTTAAAATGCCGCAACTCGCGGAGCTGCAAAAATCAGAAATGCCTATAAAAGGCCATGCATTCTGCCGAGTTTAAAAAACATAAAAAAAAATAATAATACTCTGTAATAAATAATAAATAAATATAATATATATATATATATATATATATATATATATATATATATATATATATATATATATATATATATATATATATATATATATATATATATATATATATATAGTATAGGGTAGTTTTATATTAGTTAGTTTGGGTTATGTAACGGTTATTTACAGGTTTTTAAGCCGGAACTCTGTCCGTGTAACACTACGCGTTAAATAATCAATGTAAGTTATGTTCTCCCTTTTTAAATTAATGTCTCGTAACTAAGTTGTTATTATGCTTATTTGAACCGAAGTAATCATGATGTTGGGCTAAAAATATCTAAAATTGGGTAATTGGGCTTTGTACCATAATTGGGGTTTGGACAAAAGAACGACACTTGTGGAAATTAGACTATGGGCTATTAATGGGCTTTATATTTGTTTATCTAAATGATAGTTTGTTAATTTTAATATAAAGATTTACAATTGGGCGTCCCTATAAATAACCATATACACTCGATCGGACACGATGGGCGGGATATTTATATGTACGAATAATCGTTCATTTAACCGGATACGGGAATGGATTAATAGTCTATGGAATTATTAAAACAGGGGTGAAATTATGTACAAGGACACTTGGCGTAATTGTTAACAAAGTATTAAACCTTGGATTACACGCAGTCGATATCCTGGTGTAATTATTAAACAAAGTATTAAAACCTTGTTACAGTTTAAGTCCCCAATTAGTTGGAATATTTGACTTCGGATATAAGGATAATTTGACGAGGACACTCGCACTTTATATTTATGAATGATGGACTGTTATGGACAAAAACCAGACGGGCATATTAAATAATCCAGGACAAAGAACAATTAACCCATGGGAATAAACTAAAAATCAACACGTCAAACATCATGATTACGGAAGTTTAAATAAGCATAATATATTTTATTTCATATTTCCTCGTACTTTTATTTATTGTCATTTTAATTATTGTTATTTATTTTATATTGTTAGTTAAATATCGTCATTTACTTTACGCTTCGCTTAAAATATAAAATCGACAAACCGGTCATTAAACGGTAAAACCCCTTTTTATATATTATTAATATAATATATTTTGTACGAATATAATTGTTTAAAATATAGTGTGAAATAAACCAGCTCCCTGTGGAACGAACCGGACTTACTAAAAACTACACTACTCTACGATTAGGTACACTGCCTATAGTGTTGTAGTAAGGTTTAGGTATATCCATTTTGTAAATAAATAATTAAAACTTGTGTAATATTTCGTCGTATTTCGTATTTAAATTAATACTATTTCATATACACCTCGCATAACATCAGTTCGTGAATCCAAGGCCAACCATGCATTATTCAATATCGACATATGTATTTTTACTACAAAATACATTATTGTGAGTTCATTTGCTCCCTTTTACTCTTTACATTTTTGGGACTGATAATACATGCGCTGTTTTTATAACTGTTTTATTAAATGCTTTTGAAATCTATATTTTTGGAATGAGAATACATGAGATGCTTTTATAAATGTTTGACGAGATAGACACAAGCAAAACATTCCTCGAATGAATTATTATGCAGACAGAAGTTCTGTAGATTATTATTGAATTAGTTGGACGTTATAATTGCCAATAATTGTTGTGAATATTTTCCCCTGATTATTATTGCTTGGTAACCTAAGAATTAGAAATGGGTATGGCCCTAATTCACGCCTAAAGGTAGCTACCGGGTTTAACATCCCCACCCAGAATGTTCACTAGACGGAAGAGCTAGTGGGCGTGGTGTTTAGTACTTCAAAGTTTATATATTATACAGACGAGATGTTCTATTTTGGGGATATTATTGATACGCATTATATGTTAAGGTCGGTTACCATGTTGAGCAATGAAATCAAATTGAATGTTATGTATCGAGAGAATGATTTTTATACACAGGTTATGTGTATTATTTTTGTGCACGAGATATGTGTGACGTCCTCCAGATAGGGCCTGGAAGAATAACGTCACTAATTATGTGATGACCCAGAAATTTCAGAACAAATTTAAACTTTAATCTTTATATATATCCGACACGATAAGCAAAAATCTGCATTGTTGAGTCTCGAAAGCTTTGAAACTATATTCATGTAATCAATTACCCTTTGACCATGCCTAACGATTCACGAACAATTATGTGTAAATAAATATATATACATATACATGTGTGATTATTAAATTGTGATATATTAATAAAACATTGAACGAATTAGTTAATATGAATATAAGTTATGAGATATATTTTATGAACTTGGAAATGCTATCAAGGTATTGAATAAATAATACTTTACATGAACGTATTTGTTCGATGTAAGTTTATCGACGAGATTAAAAGATAATATCAAATGATTGAATTATCGGATACATTGAACTATGATTATGAGTCTCTGTTATGAGGTCCACTTTGAATTAGGAAACCCTTACTTTTTTAACGGTATTCGGAATAAATGGTAAAGTGATTTACAAGTAAGAACAAAGTATCACTTATTGGGAGTTAGACAAAAGTTAGTGGAGAATTGAATTTCATAATACTCAATTTATCATATAGAAGGAATAATTGGGATACGATTCGTTGACTAGATAAACCCATTTGATATGTTATAATAAGTTATATTATTTAGAAAGTTAAGGAAATTAAACTAAACATTTACGCATAAAAGAATGAAATCAAATTAAGTTTTAAAGCATAAACGTTATAGGATTTTCGATTATGTAAATGAACTTAAATTATATAATTAGTTTTGAAAGGATAACTAGTATGTTATTAGATAAATATTTCAAAAATATGTATAAGATTATAAATTTTAATTTAAATTAGTCATAAAACGTTTTGATTTTAAACTAATATTAATAAATAGGCTTTGATAAATAACAAGATTATGAATTATAAAAGGAAATGATCAAAACACTCAAAAGATTAAGTTACACTTTGAGTGGGTTAGTTTTTAATTAATTTAAGTCTAGTTATTAATAAAGGTACGTGTCACAAAATGTTTAATTTAAAAATAAAATATATTGACAAACAACGAGACTTTAATTTATAGAAGGAAATGACCACAACGCTCAATTTTATAAGTTATATTTTTATAAAGGTAATTTATTGTTGAGTAAGTCTAATTTTTGTAAAAGGTACACGTCACGTAACGTAAAAGGCTAGTTTTCTAAACGTACGAAAGTGCGCCCGAAAAACCGAAAGTGGTACATGAGTCGTGAGACCACGACCGTGTCATTTTTATAAAAATTATATTTTTACCATGAGCGTAAATATAATATAATATTTAATTAATTCTAAAGATTAAATATATTATATATTAAATAATATATATATATATATATATATATATATATATATATATATATATATATATATATATATATATATATATATATACTTTACATAAAGTTGTAAAGTTACGTAAGATTTGAAATGGGAATCATAAAGTTGTCGCAAGTTGTGGTGGTAGGTGGCAAACTTTCTCTTTAAAAACCGAACTCGTTCAATCTGCCATTCATTTTCATTTTCATATTACGGAGTATTACTTAATTTATTATTATTATTATTAATATTAATCTTATTATTATTAGTATTATTGGGAGCGATATTATTAGTGTTATACATAAAATACTACGACGAGGTCATGAGCGGGTCATTTCAAGACAAGTTTTATGAGTAGGATAGGGCTAAGGAAATTATGGGTTATAGCTATGGAGGTGATAGGTATGGTCCATGGGTATGCTCATGAGGTCAATTTAGTGTTTGTCATCTCCGTTGCGTCTACGTACCTTTCCTACAATATTGGATCTCAATATTGATACGTGAGTACTCATAATTTAAATTTTATATACCAATAGTGTATCCCTGACTAGTGCTCGAGAAAATAGGATTATGCATATTTGTATATTTGATATTGCCCTTAGATAAGTTATGTTGAATCTTAAAGGTTGTTATACTAGGGATAAAATAAGGTATAAAATATGCATGTCTTTGGAAAGCTAGCGATAAATTAAGAACTTTTCATTTAGATATCAAATGAATTCGTTGAACGGTTGTCAAGTTATGGATAAAAGAATTTTTGTAAATTTTGATGAAACGTCGATACGGAAACTAAAATTCTTGCTGACCTGCGTTGTTTCAGATTAAAACAAAAATACCACTGAATTCTTTACTGTAAGGTCTAACAAACGACTCTGGCCGTTTGTCAATTCGAGTCTCGACGATTTTTCTAAAAATCGTCAAAGTTGACTGTTTGGTCACATTTTAAAATTCTAAAAAGAGCTGAAACTTTTTTTATTAAAAATGTCAGTTTTGTATCAGTTGTCATGGTCGGCCTGATGTGTGTTTACTTTTGCCAAAAATCATGTTATATCTTTGTGGTAACGAGAATATGAAGGCTTTGACCGTTTGTCAATCCGAGTTTCGAGGAATTTTCTAAAAATCTCCAAAGTAGGCTACTCGGTCACTTTTGTAAATTTATTAAAGCTGAAAAATTAACTTTGAAACGCCGAAACCGCGTTGGCAACTACGAGTTGTCTAGGTTTAGTTTACTTCTGTAAAATTTATGCTTAATCTTTTTGGTAATGTGTAACTTTTATCTTTGGCCGTTTAACAATCGGAGTTCCGATAATTTTTCTAAAAATCGCTGAAGTGGCCGTTTAGTCATGTTTGACCGAAAAATCATTTTTTGTATAAGTTATTGTATTTTTGCATGCGACCTCGTTTTTACTTTAACCTTTGACTTTTTACTTTAACCTTTGACTTTTGACCTTGAAATTTGACTTTTCCCGTTAACTTTTCAGTTAATTTTTTTGTGTTGACTTTCTCTAAATACTAAAATACTATTTTATGATTATGAAACCATTTGTGTTACGTTGTTTCACACGTCACCTTTTACTAGAATTTTAACTGAGCATGGGTAATATAACATGTTACTATACTGTTGAGTCAGACTCGAGCATTAGGATTGTGGTACACTATGACTTGGCCTAAATTGTTAGACAAATTTTGACCGACATATAAATATATATAATTAATATAGATTCGTGAATCCGAGGCCAACCTTACACTTGTTCAATGATGTTATATGTATTTTTACTACAAAATACAGTATGGTGAGTTTCATTTACCTTTTTACCCTTTATATTTTTGGGCTGAGAATACATGCGCAATTTTTATAAATGTTTTTACGAAATAGACACAAGTAATCAAAACTACATTATATGGTTGAATTATCGAAATCGAATATGCCCCTTTTTTATTAAAGTCTGGTAATCTAAGAATTAGGGAACAGACACCCTAATTGACGCGAATCCTAAAGATAGATCTATTGGGCCTAACAAACCCCATCCAAAGTACCGGATGCTTTAGTACTTCGAAATTTATATCATGTCCGAAGGAGGATCCCGGAATGATAGGGGATATTCTTATATGTATCTAGTTAATGTCGGTTACCAGGTGTTCACCATATGAATGATTATTTTTGTCTCTATGCATGGGACGTATATTTATGAGAACTGGAAATGAAATTCTTGTGGTCTATTAAAATGATGGAAATAAATGATTATGATAAACTAATGAACTCACCAACCTTTTGGTTGACACTTTAAAGCATGTTTATTCTCAGGTTTAAAAGAAATCTTCCACTGTGCATGAGCTCATTTTAAGGACATTACTTGGAGTCATTCATGACATATTTCAAAAGACGTTGCATTCGAGTCATTGAAGCTCATTAGAGATTATTATTAAGTAAATGGCATATTAGGTCATTTAAAGTTTGGATATTATGAAATGGTATGCATGCCTGTTAACTTTCGATGTAAAGGAGAGTTTGTCTTTTAAAACGAATGCAATGTTTGTAAAAATGTATCATTTAGAGGTCAAGTACCTCGCGATGTAATCATATGTTATTATATTCGTCCCTATGGATTGGGTCGGGTCATCTCATGTGGTATCAGAGCGGTGGTCTTAGCGAACCAGGTCTGCATTAGTGTGTCTAACTGATAAGATGTTAGGATGCATTAGTGAGTCTGGACTTCGACCGTGTCTGCATGTCAAAAGTTTTGCTTATCATTTTGTGTCGGAAATCATCTACTTATCATCCTTAGGAAATTATCTGCTTATCATCTTAAGTCTAGACTCGTTTTCCTGCATTTATTGCATAACAGTGTATAGACGAAATTCACATCTTAGCATATCTGCTAATTAATATCTTAGCGTATTTATTACTGTGAACTTTGACTAACATCTTTCAAAGATTCTCCGAAATCTATGGGATTTTGGTATTATATATACATATGTAAATTATGTATTGAGGAATACCAAATCTAAATTCTACAATCTATTTTATACCAAAATTCTTTCTCTGATCATACGAGATGGATTCCGCATCTAGTTCGAACTCCTCAGATTTCGACAGCTATGTCGATATGGATTTCCATTCGAGCTCCGAAAATAGTGTGACCGGAATGGATCAACCAATCAGTCATCATCTATTCTGGATGAAATGGGGATGGGTTCGTAGCCTCCTCAATTATTGGAGACAAGAAGAAGGTGATCCTTTCCATCCACCAAATTTCCCTATTGGCGATGAACCTGAAGCACTTACCGGTGAACCTGTTCGTGAAACCATTTTCTCTCTCATTTCCAGAGTATCTCGTCACGATTATATCCTACATCAAATCCTATATTTTATTTATCCGCTCGTCCCAACCGACAATCATCCCGGTGTACTAGCAGAAGTTAACGAACTTCGCGCACGCGTGACGGCTTTGGAGCTTATGGTGCAAGGATTACAAACACCATCAGCAGCACCAGCAGCATAATCAGTACCGCCAGTAACATCAACATCGCAAACCTCAATACTCTAGACATCAGCAGCATCACCGGCATCAACGATATCATCATCATTAACACCAACAGTACCATTACCATCATCAACAATCACATTTGCATCACACGCCTCAACATCATAATCTATACCTCGGATATCAACATCACACGCACCAAAGATACCAAGGAGTACCAACAACAACAAACGATGAAGTATTGATTCATAACTTCATCGGAGGAATATTCTACGGTGATTATGTAATCTCTAAAGTCTTAGAGATTATCTATTTCCACCCTAACCCTAAATCAGATGAGTGAACCAAAATGAGTCAAGGAAGAATCGAAACCCTAACAAGGATGGTGCGCGATTTACTTGTTATACAAGCATCACTAGCAATTACCGGAAGTATCATCAGCAGCAATAGTACCGTTAGCATCACCAGTATAGTCAGTAACGTCAGCATCGTCAGAATCAGCAACACCTATGACATCACAAATCCCATCAATTCAAGAATCACTGTGGAAATCGTTACCAATCAACAACGAATATGTTGTATCAACGAGTTATATAGTATTAACTCATTCCTTCTGAAGAATTGTTATATATTTTATATATATGAATTCTGGAATTATAATAAATCTTTTTGTACTAAGCTATTAAGTATGAATTGAAAAAGAGTAGATACTACTCTTTTAAATTCATATTACTAATATCTTATGATGTACATCCTTCATTAACAACTTAATCATCGTTAACCACAATCTCTGTTTCAATCTAATGAACTCCGGTTCATAATAAATCAAGTGTATCATTCAATAACATGTTTGATTATACACTTTCATCTACGATATACCCGAAATTTACGGGAAAACAATATTCGTATCTTGCGAAGTTAGCAAGAGTTCTATGAGCATCAGCATGATTCACTAAGAAAATACATATAAACATTGAAGCATTGATTACATTAGTGAAATACTTCGCAAAGATTATGTAATCTCTAATGTTTTAGAGAAAATTCATTTCTAATTCAATCCGAAAATCAAATGAGCTTAGTATTATATTAACTCATTGAATCTGTAATCCATCTGAAGAAAATATACCCACATATATTTTCATAAAGATTGTAATGAGAATTCTTGTTCAAAATATTATTTGTGAAATTTTTTAACGGGTAGGTAATACCCGAGAGATATATAAAATCACAATTAATATGTTACATTTTTCAATTCTGATTCAATAATCATCAACTAAACCAATTTACATTCTTCTATAGAAATCAAAACAACCATACTCATTCGAATCTAATTACATATTCTGATTTTGGGAATTTCAGAATTCAACTCGAGATACAACCAAAATCATCACTCTTAGATCTTTACATTTTTCAAAGCTATACTTTGACTTCAAAACTGTGATAGAACATCACTTTTAATCGTAACACACAAGATGGATATGAAAAATCATTCGGGATTTAGGACGATTTCATCATTTGGATATTGACTATGACAATCTGCAATTAAATCCCTTCGAAATTCTAGAAGACACATCAAATAATAAACAATTGAGATGATGATCCAACCACACGTTACCCGAAGTTTTGTACCTGAAAAACTCTCGAAACCAAAGTCATAATCTAACATGTACCTGCGTCGAATTCTTCTAGCAAAAACAACATTTCGATTCCTTTTCAAAGTAGCCAATTTTGTCACAGCTCCAGCAAGTCAACTTCGATTTTGCAGTCGGGCCAGTCTTATTATAACCCTGTTAGATACGTTGCCTTTTCGTCATTATTACTGGGGAACCTTTCATATTCCACCATATTACCACCAGCGTTTAATCATCTAAAACACGATTCTTCTGAACCCATCTCGAATTGATAACCAGTGATTCAGATATTATAGCATTAAATGCAGAGGAAACATAAAAAAATAAAAATAAAATGGTAGATGATCTGAACGGCCAAATGTTTGATGAAAGAAGACAGTGAGTTGGTAAAGCTCAGAAAAAGAAAGGATTTGGTACTGAAAAATGGATTGAGCAAAGTATGAAGGAAGCTGTGGATAAATCACAAGGACTGAATCTACCTTCAAAGGATCCAAATAATTCAGTGTCTGCTGAAATAGTTAGCAAACACATTACCCCTTAGTCTAAACCTTCACAGACAGATATTCTTCATCATCATCTTACCTTAAATATCATAAGGTATCTTCGTATCTTCCATTATACATATTCTCCATATTTCTGGAAATATTATCACAACTATTCTTATATGAGATCATTTATCTCCCTGTAATATCTGCAACATAAAAGAAACTGTGTTAGCTGCTAAATTCTGAAAAATTCAAATATGAATGTTTTTGAAGTAGTGTTGGGAACTGATGCATGGGTTAGTATAATATAATGACACTTGATCAACGTCATTATATTACGGTAAATCATGCTAAGTTTCTAATGGACGCGATGATTCACATAATATACCGTCATCATGTACCATTTACACGACTCTTACATTCTACTTAATCTCTAAACATATCAAGGAACTATTTCTTGATGATTCGGTCTTTTTCAGGGTATTCTGGTAATTTAAAAAAATCAGGATTTACCATTGCCCTTTCCTTCTTAGAACAATTACTATATTCCTTCTGAAAGCCATACATACAAATTCCGGACCATTACAAGAGCTACTTAATCGCAAGAAGAAGAAACGAAAGGACAAAGCTCCGAAAACAAAAATTGGGGTATAAACCGCAGCAAATAGGAGAGAACATTAACTATGGATGACAATGATTATAGAAGACAGAAGCAGGGACATCGAAGTATAAAGGAAGATATAAAACCCAACAACCACCCAGAAACTACAAACCGTGTATATCAATACGTATAGCGATATAAAGACACGGGAGAATGAAAAACACTATAACCCCAAGGTAATGATAGAAGTAAGTAACTTCCTCCGGTGGTAGATGAAAGAGAAGGATGACAGATATGAAAGTTAGGAGTATATCAAGAATCAGTACTGGATGGAGCATGTTGACGAATGTTTTAAAATATGAATCAAGAGAGCAAGAATAGAAGGTGTGAGCTGTGGAAATAAGGAAATGAAGGGAGTGAATTTATAGTGAAATATCCGACAGACCAATCGAAACAGATTATTGCATTTAATCAAAGAAGATCCTGATTTCCTAAATCGCCGAAACCCCAAATCTTATTACGAAGATTTTCTTTAAATCCCATGAATTCCGGAAAATCAATCATAACCACGTCATTGGTTAAAACGAATATACATTTACTCATTTCACACTCTTGCGATAGCTTCACTTATACTCTTCGCATAATCAAATTGTTCTATCTATATTACTCAATGATGATAAAACTCTATTTATTAACTCATATTCGTCATGAAAACATTTTTATAGTTAGCCATGACGACTTCGATCAAATTTCGGGACGAAATTTCTTTTAACGGGTAGGTACTGTGATGACCCAGAAATTTCAGAACAAATTTAAACTTTAATCTTTATATATATCCGACACGATAAGCAAAAATCTGTATTGTTGAGTCTCGAAAGCTTTGAAACTATATTCATGTAATCAATTACCCTTTGACCATGCCTAACGATTCACGAACAATTATGTGTAAATAAATATATATACATATACATGTGTGATTATTAAATTGTGATATATTAATAAAACATTGAACGAATTAGTTAATATGAATATAAGTTATGAGATATATTTTATGAACTTGGAAATGCTATCAAGGTATTGAATAAATAATACTTTACATGAACGTATTTGTTCGATGTAAGTTTATCGACGAGATTAAAAGATAATATCAAATGATTGAATTATCGGATACATTGAACTATGATTATGAGTCTCTGTTATGAGGTCCACTTTGAATTAGGAAACCCTTACTTTTTTAACGGTATTCGGAATAAATGGTAAAGTGATTTACAAGTAAGAACAAAGTATCACTTATTGGGAGTTAGACAAAAGTTAGTGGAGAATTGAATTTCATAATACTCAATTTATCATATAGAAGGAATAATTGGGATACGATTCGTTGACTAGATAAACCCATTTGATATGTTATAATAAGTTATATTATTTAGAAAGTTAAGGAAATTAAACTAAACATTTACGCATAAAAGAATGAAATCAAATTAAGTTTTAAAGCATAAACGTTATAGGATTTTCGATTATGTAAATGAACTTAAATTATATAATTAGTTTTGAAAGGATAACTAGTATGTTATTAGATAAATATTTCAAAAATATGTATAAGATTATAAATTTTAATTTAAATTAGTCATAAAACGTTTTGATTTTAAACTAATATTAATAAATAGGCTTTGATAAATAACAAGATTATGAATTATAAAAGGAAATGATCAAAACACTCAAAAGATTAAGTTACACTTTGAGTGGGTTAGTTTTTAATTAATTTAAGTCTAGTTATTAATAAAGGTACGTGTCACAAAATGTTTAATTTAAAAATAAAATATATTGACAAACAACGAGACTTTAATTTATAGAAGGAAATGACCACAACGCTCAATTTTATAAGTTATATTTTTATAAAGGTAATTTATTGTTGAGTAAGTCTAATTTTTGTAAAAGGTACACGTCACGTAACGTAAAAGGCTAGTTTTCTAAACGTACGAAAGTGCGCCCGAAAAACCGAAAGTGGTACATGAGTCGTGAGACCACGACCGTGTCATTTTTATAAAAATTATATTTTTACCATGAGCGTAAATATAATATAATATTTAATTAATTCTAAAGATTAAATATATTATATATTAAATAATATATATATATATATATATATATATATATATATATATATATATATATATATATATATATATATATATATATATATATATATATATATATATATATATACTTTACATAAAGTTGTAAAGTTACGTAAGATTTGAAATGGGAATCATAAAGTTGTCGCAAGTTGTGGTGGTAGGTGGCAAACTTTCTCTTTAAAAACCGAACTCGTTCAATCTGCCATTCATTTTCATTTTCATATTACGGAGTATTACTTAATTTATTATTATTATTATTAATATTAATCTTATTATTATTAGTATTATTGGGAGCGATATTATTAGTGTTATACATAAAATACTACGACGAGGTCATGAGCGGGTCATTTCAAGACAAGTTTTATGAGTAGGATAGGGCTAAGGAAATTATGGGTTATAGCTATGGAGGTGATAGGTATGGTCCATGGGTATGCTCATGAGGTCAATTTAGTGTTTGTCATCTCCGTTGCGTCTACGTACCTTTCCTACAATATTGGATCTCAATATTGATACGTGAGTACTCATAATTTAAATTTTATATACCAATAGTGTATCCCTGACTAGTGCTCGAGAAAATAGGATTATGCATATTTGTATATTTGATATTGCCCTTAGATAAGTTATGTTGAATCTTAAAGGTTGTTATACTAGGGATAAAATAAGGTATAAAATATGCATGTCTTTGGAAAGCTAGCGATAAATTAAGAACTTTTCATTTAGATATCAAATGAATTCGTTGAACGGTTGTCAAGTTATGGATAAAAGAATTTTTGTAAATTTTGATGAAACGTCGATACGGAAACTAAAATTCTTGCTGACCTGCGTTGTTTCAGATTAAAACAAAAATACCACTGAATTCTTTACTGTAAGGTCTAACAAACGACTCTGGCCGTTTGTCAATTCGAGTCTCGACGATTTTTCTAAAAATCGTCAAAGTTGACTGTTTGGTCACATTTTAAAATTCTAAAAAGAGCTGAAACTTTTTTATTAAAAATGTCAGTTTTGTATCAGTTGTCATGGTCGGCCTGATGTGTGTTTACTTTTGCCAAAAATCATGTTATATCTTTGTGGTAACGAGAATATGAAGGCTTTGACCGTTTGTCAATCCGAGTTTCGAGGAATTTTCTAAAAATCTCCAAAGTAGGCTACTCGGTCACTTTTGTAAATTTATTAAAGCTGAAAAATTAACTTTGAAACGCCGAAACCGCGTTGGCAACTACGAGTTGTCTAGGTTTAGTTTACTTCTGTAAAATTTATGCTTAATCTTTTTGGTAATGTGTAACTTTTATCTTTGGCCGTTTAACAATCGGAGTTCCGATAATTTTTCTAAAAATCGCTGAAGTGGCCGTTTAGTCATGTTTGACCGAAAAATCATTTTTTGTATAAGTTATTGTATTTTTGCATGCGACCTCGTTTTTACTTTAACCTTTGACTTTTTACTTTAACCTTTGACTTTTGACCTTGAAATTTGACTTTTCCCGTTAACTTTTCAGTTAATTTTTTTGTGTTGACTTTCTCTAAATACTAAAATACTATTTTATGATTATGAAACCATTTGTGTTACGTTGTTTCACACGTCACCTTTTACTAGAATTTTAACTGAGCATGGGTAATATAACATGTTACTATACTGTTGAGTCAGACTCGAGCATTAGGATTGTGGTACACTATGACTTGGCCTAAATTGTTAGACAAATTTTGACCGACATATAAATATATATAATTAATATAGATTCGTGAATCCGAGGCCAACCTTACACTTGTTCAATGATGTTATATGTATTTTTACTACAAAATACAGTATGGTGAGTTTCATTTACCTTTTTACCCTTTATATTTTTGGGCTGAGAATACATGCGCAATTTTTATAAATGTTTTTACGAAATAGACACAAGTAATCAAAACTACATTATATGGTTGAATTATCGAAATCGAATATGCCCCTTTTTTATTAAAGTCTGGTAATCTAAGAATTAGGGAACAGACACCCTAATTGACGCGAATCCTAAAGATAGATCTATTGGGCCTAACAAACCCCATCCAAAGTACCGGATGCTTTAGTACTTCGAAATTTATATCATGTCCGAAGGAGGATCCCGGAATGATAGGGGATATTCTTATATGTATCTAGTTAATGTCGGTTACCAGGTGTTCACCATATGAATGATTATTTTTGTCTCTATGCATGGGACGTATATTTATGAGAACTGGAAATGAAATTCTTGTGGTCTATTAAAATGATGGAAATAAATGATTATGATAAACTAATGAACTCACCAACCTTTTGGTTGACACTTTAAAGCATGTTTATTCTCAGGTTTAAAAGAAATCTTCCACTGTGCATGAGCTCATTTTAAGGACATTACTTGGAGTCATTCATGACATATTTCAAAAGACGTTGCATTCGAGTCATTGAAGCTCATTAGAGATTATTATTAAGTAAATGGCATATTAGGTCATTTAAAGTTTGGATATTATGAAATGGTATGCATGCCTGTTAACTTTCGATGTAAAGGAGAGTTTGTCTTTTAAAACGAATGCAATGTTTGTAAAAATGTATCATTTAGAGGTCAAGTACCTCGCGATGTAATCATATGTTATTATATTCGTCCCTATGGATTGGGTCGGGTCATCTCAAATTATATCATATCACAGTTGTATAAACGAGAACGACTCTATATGAGACATTTTATTGAGTTTTGCAGCGGAAGATAAATAGATTACATTGTATTTAATGAATAACGCATTAAATGTCTTTAATTGATATGATATGAAATGAAGACTCCAAGCATGGCAAGCAGTCATTATCAAAGCAACAGATATACAGCGGAAGCAATATTTAAGTACCTGAGAATAAACATGCTTAAAAAGTCAACACTAGGTTGAGTAAGTTCATAAGTTTGTCATAAATAATAATTTCAGTAATAGTGTTAGACCACAAGATTTTTGTTCATAAGCTTGGTCTCACAGGGACCAATTAGTAGATCTCGCAGATCCAAAAGTTGTTCATAAAGTTGGTCTCGCAGGGACCAAAAAGTAGATCACGCAGATCCAAAAGTTGTTCATAAGCTTGGTCTCACAAGGACCAATTCGTAGATCACGCAGATCCAAAAGTTGTTCATAAGCTTGGCTCGCATTGACCAATTAGTAGATCACGTAGATCCAAAAGTTGTTCATAGTTTGCCCCAAAGACAAGTTGTGTTTATACTTGTCGGTTAGGGACTTAGTCGGACATAGTCGGGTATAGCATAGTTTAAAGTTGGTACTTGTGTCTAGCGTGTAAAACAGTTATAAAAGTTGTGCATGTATTCTCAGCCCAAAAATGTAAAGAGTAAAAGGGAATCAAATAAACTCACAATATGATACGATAGTTTGTAGTAATTATGCGTATGATGGAACTGTACAAGTACAGAGTTGTCCTCGAATTCATGAACCTATATCAGTTTTATATATATTAAAACATGTAATCGTAATTGAACAAATTCACATATTATAACTTACGTTATATATTATATATTTAATTTGTGTATATGTATTTAAAATGATAAATATTTATATAGTTATATTAATATATAGTTGGTTTGTATTAAAAATACCTAATTTGTTATATATGAATATTCGTATAAAAATTGTTAATATGGTTAATACATACTTATATGTAATATTACTTATAAATATGTTTTTATATACATAATATCTATTTAGTAAAATAATATTAATATTGGTAATCAAAAGTTGTATTTGATTATAAGGGTAATATTAACAATAAAAATATTGATAGTAATGATAATTATAACAATAATAATAGTAATAATGATAATAATAATAATACTAGTAGTAAAAATGATAATAATAATAATTTGTATTGTTTTCAAAGTAATAATAATAATAATTCTTAATATTAATGATAATAATGATAGTATTGATTATAAATAGATCAATAATACTAATATTTATAAAATGATACCAATACTAATATTAATGAAAATAATAATAACTTTTATTATTTTCATAATAATAATAATAATAATAATAATAATAATGATACATATTTTAATAATAGTAATACTAATAATTATAATACTTGTAATAATAATGATAGTAACATTCATAATATTAATTTTAGTGATAACCATAATTAATAATAATAATTATAACATAATTAATAATAATGAAAATAATAATAAAAAGTTTAATAATAAAACTACCTCCAAAGCTTTTCCCAAAAAAAAATGACCAAGACCGGGCTCGAACCCGCGACCTCTCGTTACACATCAACACCCTAAACCATGGAACCACTTCTGTTTTTCTAAATATATTCCCAACCAATATCTATATATCTAATATTCTGTATCCATCTTCTTCTTCATCCCAAACTTAAATCGACAGAATCCAAACCCCCAATTAAATTAGTGAATTAATGAATTGGTTTTAGGATTTAGTAATCAAAACAGAAATGATTCATTTGGATTTTTGAACTTATCAGAAAACAAAAAAAAAAATGAAAATATAGACCTGTAACTGTTCGCGAAAATAAAAACAAACTCAATATTTGATTTCGAAAATTAAATGGTTTTTAGCTCATAATTTCTACACGAATTATGTAGGAAATCATTCCCCAAATCTTCTGAGATCATTAATTGGAACAGAAACATCACCTAATCCTTTAATTCGATTGTAGAACACTCGTTTGACTTTTTGAATTTTAAACTTTGACTCACGAATTAGAACTCGATAGAAAGAGCTGGGATTTGAGATTTTGCAGATATATTGAGTAAAGGATTCCTAACATGACTGCAATTATAGATTTTGAAATGGGATTCGAATTCGAATTATGGGATAAATTGTCAAGAACAGAGGTGATAACGGGTTGCTGTTTATTTTTCTGGTTTAATTCAATAAATTGAATTAGTTGTAATTGATATTGGATAATTATGATGGAAAATCGAATGGTTTCATTCAAGATTGATCAGTTTGATTGTTTTATAGCTGATTTGAGATGTCGACATAGAACACTCAAATTGAAAAAATTAAGGAATAATATATAAAAATAAGATGCTGAATCATAATCAGTTTAAAAAATATAAGAGCAGTTAGGAGAATCACGATCAGGAGAATAAATAAAATGAAGCAGATAAAAAGTAGATCATGATAAAAAAAATAAAAATAAAAAGCGGATATCCTTTATTTGACTTTTAATTTTATTTTTAATTGATATTAATAATTAATAATACTAATAATAATAATTATATTAATAATAATAATAATAATACTTTAAATATTATTAATAAAAATAAAAATAATATGAATAGCAAGAATGATGTTATTTTATAATAATATTAATAATAATATTAACAATAATAATAATAATAATAGATAAATATAATAATAATAATGATAATGATAATTATAAAGATGATAATAATATTATTATTAATGATAATAATAATAATAGATTGTATTATTTTTATTATAATAATATTTGTAATATTAATAATAATACTTTTAATATTATTAATAATGAGAATAATATGATAATTAATAAGTATAACAACAATAATAATATTAATATATCAAATTAATGCGTAATTATTTATAAATAATTGTTTGTGAGTCGTCGGAACTAGTCGAAGTTAGGTTTAAATTTAGTCGGAAATTTCCGGGTTGTTATAATATGTGTACGGTTATTTAAAAATCGCGAGGCAACCTACGGGGGAGAAAAGGATACGAACCTACTCTGCTAAGCATTATGAAAAATGGTTTTGTACACGAGATATGTGTACTTTATTTAAATCTTGTGGTCTATCAAAATGATGAATTTTATTGCTTGTGATAAACCTATGAACTCACCAACCTTTTGGTTGACACTTGAAAGCATGTTTATTCTCAGGTATGAAAGAAATCTTCCGCTGTGCATTTGCTCATTTTAGAGATATTACTTGGAGTCATTCATGACATAATTCAAAAGACGTTGCATTCGATTCGTTGAGTTCATCTAGAATATTATTAAGTCATTTATAGTTGGATATATTATGAAATGGTATGCATGCCGTCAACTTTCGATGTGATGAAAGTTTGTTTTTTAAAATGCGAATGCAATGTTTGTAAAATGTATCATTTAGAGGTCAAATACCTCGCAATGAAATCAACTATTATGTAACGTTTATAATCGATATGAACGGGTCATTTCAATTTAGCCGTTGATTTTTGTAATTTTCTAAAGGAAAAAAATATTATTCTGTAAAGTAGAGAGAGTACTAGTAGTTAGTAATAGGATCGGTGAGTTGTAATGACAAAAGCCCTTACTAACTTGTTTCAATTTTCAAAGTAATGGTACCATTACTTGTAATATGGAGTACAAGTCATGTATACATATCTTTATTTTCTCTTTTCACATTTTCTTTTTTCTCCTTCTTCCATTTCCCTTCTTCTCTATTATTCTCCTGCAACTTATTTCAAACATGAGTGGTTGCACCTTTCATATAATTCAAAAAAATCTAAAAAATTTACACTTCGTCATCTAGATTGACTGGTAGCACGTGCAACCACTCCACACAAGGTAGATCCGCCCCTGTTTGGCGCAAGAGCTTATGGGAGCTTGTGAAAGTTTATGAGAGCTTGAACTTATGATTTTAATAAGCTTCAAGTAATAAGCTTTGTTTGGTAGACATAAAAAATAGAGCTTGTGAAAATCATAAGCTCTAGAAAAATAAGCTACTTCTAATAGCTTATGAAAAAAAGTAGAGCTTATGAACTAAAAAATAAGCTCCAGCTAGTTTACCAAACACTTATAAATAATAAGCTCCAGCTCCAGCTATAGCCCATAAGCTCCAGCTCCAGCTATAAGCTCCAGCTCCAGCTAGTTTCATCCAAACACACTCAAAGATGTACAAATTGAACCTCCGAACTATTGGTCGGTATTCTTAAAAAAATAGGTACAGGTTCAAATCTCGGAGGAGGAGAGTTTTCTATAAGGTTGTGTCTATGGTATCCTTCACTATGTGTGGGCCAAGCAGTTAACCTAAAGCATTCGGGTACGCTTTGCGCGATGGTTGCGAGGAGTTTCTTTCTAACGGGCGTGTGAGTGACAAATGAGAGAATTTGATGTCAAAATTGCTATTCTAAGATAAAGATTACAAAGTGCCCGCAAGAGGCGACCATATTGCCAACACCAAATGACTAAGACTCCAAGGAACATGATATACACAACTAAATCAACAAGAAAGCTATGCCATAATACAAATTGACTCCAAGGAAACTACAATTGTGGTGCCGATATTCTAGGTTACGATCTCCATACACCAAAAATCTTTTACAAATATATCTCGCATGCTTGAAATCCACAAATGATATAACGACTTTATTGCTTATAGTATATCTTCGTTAAGTATGGCATTTCGCTTGCTAACGGGGCGTGAATGAGCTTCTTTTTCCACTTCCAAATTAACCATAAAAGCAAGAATCGGAAGGCCAAGCAAACTAAATTTTATATTGTTGTATCCAATATCAAAACACATCATATTAATAGTGTTCGATATACCCCTTGGAGCTGTATCATTAATCCCCCACCAACTTAGAAATCCACGCAAAAGTTAAATAGTATACCGGCATTCGGTGAAGTGATGATCGGTATTTTCATCAAAACCATCACATAATGGCCGGGCACCTAGGATTGTCCAACACCATGCCCTTACCCAATAAATTAAGAAGAGTAGGAATGCGATTCATAATTAATCGCTATATAAATATATTGACTTTTTTAGGAAGAATAGAAAGCCAACATCTCAATAGCAAACCCGAATTTGGGTTGCATCCAAGAAGCTTACCATCACACAAAGCAGATAAAGTCTTGATAGAAAAATTCATCGTTCGAACCTAGAACCCATTTTCGTCTATCCTCGGAAGAATTCGGGGGGCACGAAGCAGCTAAACGAGCCTCCAGCCTTTGTAGATCGGAGCCAGACCAGCCCCTGACGTGCATTGCCCAGCTACAGTTACCAGCCAAACCAGAATTTGCATTAATTGTTCTATATTTGACCAATGTCAATTTATTACTCGTACATTCTAAGGCAAGCAACATGGGAAACAATGTTTTTAAATTATAATCCGAGTTTGGTAGCCATTTATCTATCCAGAACAATGTATTATCGCCTCGAACGCTTTACGAATGATGGAAGAAGATAAAGGAACACCCCGATGATCTATTTCATAGCCACACTTTCTAATCACCTTCTCAATAAAGATTGTTTTTCAAAGCTTAAAACGTCACCACCATTTGCTAAGAAGGCTGAATTTGTTTGCTTTTAAAGACCAGATACTAAACACCCTTTCGACTTGGCAGCCAGTGTCTGATTCCAACTAACTTACGCGATATAATTTGAACCAAAAATATTCCATAGGAATTTCTGTCTATATGATTCAAGCAAATTTAAGATGTCACGAGGAACCTTTGAATAGAGACATAAAGTAGATAGGAAGACTCCGTAACACATTAATAGGGGTATCCATATATTTGTTCATATATTTTAAAAGCTTCATTATATTCTATTTAATGAATTTAAATCAAGTTAGTTTTCGATTTATTGTATTAAAATAAAATAAGATATATAAACAATGAATCTCATCAAATCTATAATAGTTTTGTTGAATTAAAAAAAGATTTATATTTAGCTTTTTATCGTTCATCATGTTTGAAATATTTTAATTCTCAATTTATCTTTTATCAACAGATTTTGGCAAAAGTTATTTTACAGTATAATTCGACTTATATATACTTTTTTAATTAGATTTTGTTTGATATATTTTTTTGCAGGTTACGTATGGACAATGCAATCTTATGTAGGTTTGAGGAATCATATAACAGGAGTAAGTCCCGTTTCAACGTTTTCATTTCTCAAGTTCAATAATAATCTACAGTATTTCTAACGTTTTCATTTCATAAATTTCGAAAAATATCTACACTATACTTTATTCTGGCCCAATAATTCTGTATAAACTCCTTTGTGTAATTAGGGTGTATTTTTTGGTCCAATGATGTCGGGTTTTTAACTACATGAAGAATATGTTGTGCTATTTAACCTTTTAAATAATAGCTGATTTATGATTTATATTAAATTTACTCATTAAAAATTTGTTTGATCGTCGGTTTCTATTAAATTAGGAACTCTTCCAATTCATTAAAAAAATTTGAACATGCTTTAATAATCCATACATTTAAAATAGTTAACAATATTCTGAAAATAAATTCCTTCAACCACCTTAATGTACAATTGAATTTTGCATATTTTTATTCTTTATAGTAATCCTTAGGCTCGTCATTAAAAAATTTCTTAAATTAACTCAGGTATCTCTCTAACAATTGTAATTATGTACGTATCTATTTTTTTCCAACAAACTCATGAATTTACGGTTAATTATGTAGGTATCTAAATTTAAATTAATATTATATGTACCACGTTTCTTTATGTTTCCTTTGAACTTTAATACTTTCGTTCCCCGAAATAGTTAATTTATCATGTTGTAGATTAAAAAAAGTTTCATTTAACATGAAATATAGCTATTCGTATATTCTAATATATATAGTTGGGTTAATACAACATGCGAATTCATAAAGCATATACTATTACTATTAATTATGAAACAAGTTTCCTTACTCTTTAGTCTTAATAGTCTAAGGATACACTATAAAAACTTTTTTTGAAAGACAAGAAATTTTATTAATTAAACAAAACTTACAAAGCATGAGCAATCTTTTACTCTTAATATTCTAAGTATACTCTATAAAATAACCGAGTACTAAACTGTGTATCGCGCGAAGCATGCGATAACCCGATAATTTTGATTTTCTTTTGTAATTGTTATTACCGATTGCATGATGTAGCATCACAATAATATAATATACTTCATTTTAATTTCTAGTTGCGATAATGGATACGTGACATGAGAGTTTTTGTTACAATAATCTGAAAGATGAAGTTTTGATTGGATAGGAAGAAAGAAATACTTGTATAATGTATTGCTAATGTATTGCTTTCTTAATTTATATAAACAAACTAAACACTAAAAAGAAGAAGGCTGTTATAATATATAAATATATATATATAAATGGATAGTCAATTATTGATACACAAAAGTAATATTATTGTATTACCTAAACTTGTGATATTTTTGCTATAAATAGCCATGAATGCAAGCATTAAACTTGCACCATTTCTCACACTTACAAAGTGTTTCTTTCTTTCTCTCCATTATCATCTTTGTTCTTACACTTCATTATTAGTATTCTAAATCAAGAATCAAATCACTAAAGGTAGTTATAAGCCTACTGAATTATAACATCAAGAATCAAACCACTAAAGGTAGTTATAAGCCTACTGAATTATAACACGTTATCAGCACGATAATCTTAATACTAATTATGGTTGGCTCTGCCACCTAAATGATATATGGTCGGTTATACCACCTGAATAATATATGGTTGACACTGTCGTCTAATTATCATTTATGTTACTAACATTTATATTTCAATTATCTAACATTTATATGGCCGACACTGTCGCCTAATTATCATTTATGTTACTAACATTTATATTTCAATTATCTAACATTTATATGGCCGACACTGTCGCCTAATTATCATTTATGTTACTAACATTTATATTTCTATTATCTAACATTTATATGGCCGACACTGTCGCCTAATTATCATTTATGTTTACTAATATTTATATTTATGTTATATAACATTTATTAATGATTGCTTACATATGGTCGACACTGTCACCTACTTATCATTTATGTTATATTAAATTTATGTTTAATTTTTATATACTTATGAATATAAAGTGACTATAATTTATCATGTTGTTTGTTTTAATAGAAAATGTCGAATCTGGAAAAGCTTAAATTTACTCCTTTAGAATCAACTGGAAACAACTACATGCCATGGGTTATAAAAGTAAAAATGCATCTTAAATCAATGGGTATTCTTGAAGCCATAAATGAAAACAACACTTGTTCTGAAAAAGAACAAGCAACGGCATGTTGCTTTATTCATCAACATATTGATGAATGCTTACAAAATAATTATGTGACTGTAGAAGATCCCCATGTTTTATGGGAAGGTCTCAAAAGCAGATTCAATAATCAAAGAGAAATTTTACTTCCAGCTGCTATGGAACAATGGAGAACATTAAGGTTCCAAGACTTTAAGAAAGTAAATGAATATAGCTCAGCTCTGTATAATACATGTTCACAACTTAAATTCTGTGGACATGAAATAAGTGATGCAGACATGATGGAGAAAACTTTCTCCACAATGAATGCTGCAAACATCACAGTGCAAAGAAATTTGAGAATGCTAAAGTTCAAAACATATCCTGAACTTAATTCATATCTCTTAGTTGCAGAGCAAAATGATGAGCTATTAATGAAAAATCAGCAATCCCGTCCTACTGGTACACTTGCAATCCCTGAAGCAAATACTGCAAATAATTATAAACAGGGACAAGGACGCGGGCAAGGTCGTGGTTATAATAACCATCACCATCATCATGCCAAAAGCCATAACTATGGTAGAAACCATCCTTATGGTAATGGTAATGGGCGAGGACGTGGTCGTGGTCGTTGCCGTGGTGGTCAAAGAAATAATAATCCACGAAAATATAAATATCAACCACAAAACAAGCCCACTAAACAAGATGTTAAAGAAAATTCTTCTAAAAATTCTGAAGAATCTTGCTACAGATGTGGTAGAATGGGCCACTGGCTAATACTTGCCGAACATCTAAACATCTTGTTAAGATGTATCAGGATTCGCTGAAAGATAAAGAAAAGGAAGTAAACTTTGTGGATAACGTCGATCCAACAGTCACTGAGAAACCATCTGATTTATATGAAGATTTCTTGAATGTTTAAGTTGTGTGTCTTTCGAAAAATAAACGATTTAATATCGTCTGTCTTTGTCATTATGTTTGCTAAATGTTTCAGTACTATCTATTTGCGTTTAAAATATTGTGTAATATTAATGTACTCACTATTTATTTCTTATATATGAAGTTCAATATGAATTTTGCTGGAATACAACATCAATCAAGTGGTGGAGATCTCTGTATAGCAGACAGTGGAACTACACACACTATACTTAAATTCGAGAAATATTTTATTGATCTAAAACCAACGGAAGGAACTATACATACAATATCAGGACCTGCTAACTTGATAAAAGGGATAGGAAAGGCAAATTTCATACTACCAAATGGTACAAAATTTTTAATAAATGATGCCTTATTTTCTCCCAAGTCAAGCAGAAATTTATTGAGTTTCTCCGACATATACCTTAACGGGTATGATTATCAGTCAGTGACAACAGAAAATGAGAAATATTTAAGTATCACTGACAAGAGTCATGTGGTTGAAAAACTGCCAAGACTTAGTTCTGGATTACATTATACACATATAAATGTACCAGAAATACATATGGTAGTTAACGAAAAATATATTGATCCTGGTGTATTCAGTTTATGGCATAACAGATTAGGCCATCCAGGATCAACAATGATGAAAAGGATTATTGAATGTACTCATGGACATCCACTAAAGGATAGAAAAATCCATCATGATACAATGGTTCCATGTACATCTTGCTCTCTTGGAAAATTGATAACTAGACCCTCACCACTTAAGGTTGAGAAAGAATCACCAATGTTTCTTGAAAGAATTCAAGGTGATATATGTGGACCAATTCATCCACCATGTGGACCATTTAGATATTTCATGGTTCTAATAGACGCATCTAGCAGATGGTCTCATGTTTGTCTGTTATCAAGCCGTAATGTGGCATTTGCAAAATTTCTTGCCCAAATTATTAAATTGAGAGCTCATTTTCCTGATTACACCATTAAAAGGGTGAGACTTGATAATGCTGGTGAATTTACATCTCAAGCATTTAATGACTATTGCATGTCTATAGGAATTGTTGTTAAACATTCTGTTGCTCATGTGCATACACAAAATGGTTTAGCCGAGTCATTGATTAAACGTTTACAGTTAATCGCTAGACCATTGATAATGAGAACAAAACTCCCTGTATCTATATGGGGTCATGCAATTTTACATGCTGCTGCATTGATTCGCATCAGACCAAGTGCAAGTCATAAATATTCCCCCCTACAACTTGCTTTTGGTCAAGAGCCAAATATTTCCCATCTTAGAACATTTGGTTGTGCAGTGTATGTTCCAATTGCGACACCACAACGTACAAAAATGGGTCCTCAAAGGAGGTTGGGAATATATGTTGGATATGAAACATCTTCAATATTAAGGTATATTGAACCTATGACAGGTGACGTTTTTACAGCACGTTTTGCTGATTGTCATTTTAATGAAACATTGTTCCCTAGATTAGGGGGAGAAATGAAAAATAAAGAAAATGATGTTTCATGGTGTGAACCTCAATTAAAGTATCTTGATCCTCGCACAAAAGAATGCGAGACAGAAGTTCAAAAGATAATGCATATACAAGAACTTGCAAATCAATTGCCTGATGCATTTACAGATACAAAAACGGTGACAAAATCATATATACCAGCAGTAAATACTCCAGCTCGAATTGAAATTCCAAAAGCTGGCAATAACGTCACTCATGAATCTTTGCCACGTCAGAAACGTGGAAGACCAATTGGTTCAAAGGATAAAAATCCTCGAAAAAGAAAATCAGCTGATAATGAAGTAAAAGAAAGTGTTCAAGAAGAACCACAAATCAGTACTCCTACTGCAGAGGAGATTGATGATGTCAATACAGAAATTGCAATCAATTATGCATATTCAAAAATATTATGGAACCGAAATGAAATGAAAAATCTTGATGAGAAATTTTCATTTAATGTTGCATATGACATCATGAATAATGATGATGATCCAGAACCAACATCTATGGTTGAATGTCAAAATAGACATGATTGGGCTCAATGGAAAGAAGCAATACGAGCTGAATTAGAATCACTCAATAAAAGAAAAGTTTTCGGATCCATCATTCTCACTCCTAAAGATGTGAAACCTGTAGGATACAGATGGATTTTTGTCGGAAAAAGAAATGAGAAAAATGAAGTTACAAGGTATAAAGCTAGACTTGTAGCTCAAGGTTTTTCTCAAAGACCGGGAATTGATTATGAAGAAACTTATTCCCCTGTTATGGATGCAATTACTTTTAGGTACTTAATCAGTCTGGCAGTTTCTAAAAATTTAGAAATGCATCTCATGGATGTTGTGACTGCTTACCTATATGGATCACTTGATAGTGATATATATATGAAGATACCTGAAGGATTTAAGGTACCAGAAGCATCAAATGCAAAACCCAAAGAAATGTATTCGATTAAATTACAAAGATCTTTATATGGGTTAAAACAATCGGGACGTATGTGGTATAACCGATTAAGTGATTACTTGATAAGCAAAGGGTATACAAATAACCTTACTTGCCCTTGTGTTTTCATTAAGAAAACAACATCCGGATATGTGATCATAGCTGTTTATGTTGATGATCTTAACATCATAGGTACAAATAAAGAGATCTATGAAGCCATTCAACTTCTAAAGAAAGAATTTGAAATGAAAGATCTAGGAAAAACCAAGTATTGCCTTGGTTTACAAATTGAGCATATGCCTAATGGTTTACTTGTACATCAAACAACATATACTGAAAAGATTTTGAAACGTTTCAATATGGACAAGGCAAAACCATTAAGTACTCCTATGGTTGTTAGATCACTCAATGTTGAAACTGATCCATTTCGTCCATGTGAAGATCATGAAGATATTCTTGGACCAGAAGTACCATATCTTAGTGCAATTGGAGCTCTTATGTATCTTACAAATTGTACAAGACCTGACATTTCTTTTGCAGTTAATTTGTTGGCAAGGTTCAGCTCTGCTCCTACCAAAAGACACTGGAATGGGATCAAACACATATTTCGATACCTTCGAGGAACTACTGATTTAGGATTATTTTATTCTAACGAATCAAAACAAGATTTGGTTGGTTATGCTGATGCAGGTTATTTATCTGATCCACATAAAGCTAAATCTCAAACTGGATATGTATTCCTAAATGGAGGTACTGCAATATCATGGCGTTCTCAAAAACAAACACTTGTTGCTACATCATCAAATCATGCCGAAGTGATTGCATTACATGAAGCTACTCGGGAATGTTTTTGGTTGAGATCAATGACACAAATCATTACTGATTCTTGTGGACTAGAACGCGATAAAAGTCCAACAATTATCTATGAAGATAATGCAGCTTGCATAGCACAGATGAAAGAAGGGTATATCAAAAGTGACCGAACCAAACACATACCTCCTAGATTCTTCTCATACACTCAAAATCTCATTAAGGACAACGAGATTGAAATGAGATATGTTCAATCCAGCAAAAACTCTGCTGATCTTTTCACGAAAGCACTTCCAACTGCTATTTTCAGAACACACGTTCATAACATTGGCATGAGACATGTTCAAAAGATGTAACAACCGAAGCGATGTCTACTTGAGGGGGAGTCAACTCCATGCTGCACTCTTTTTCCCTTAGCTAAAGTTTTTCCCACTGGGTTTTCTTTAGCAAGGTTTTTAACGAGGCAGTAACTTACAGTTGATCTTCAACAAACAAAATTGCTATCCAAGGGGGAGTGTTATAATATATAAATATATATATATAAATGGATAGTCAATTATTGATACACAAAAGTAATATTATTGTATTACCTAAACTTGTGATATTTTTGCTGTAAATAGCCATGAATGCAAGCATTAAACTTGCACCATTTCTCACACTTACAAAGTGTTTCTTTCTTTCTCTCCATTATCATCTTTGTTCTTACACTTCATTATTAGTATTCTAAATCAAGAATCAAATCACTAAAAGTAGTTATAAGCCTACTGAATTATAACATCAAGAATCAAACCACTAAAGGTAGTTATAAGCCTACTGAATTATAACAAAGGCGACACATATCGCATTAATTATCATCATTGCTAAGGCATTCATTTTGTTTGGTTACAACTTACTTTTGTATTTCTACTAAAAGCATTATTAATATTATAATTTATTATAATTTATAATTATAATTATATATTAATTATATTAGCAATTGCTAAATTAATACCATCTTTTATAATTTCGATCTACTCAATAATATCGTCAGAAAGTTCAATGTCGTAATGGCAATTAACTTCACAATCACATATAATATGATCTTAATTATCCGAAAGTTTTAATATGATAATGATAAAATCTTTAACTTCCGAAAAAGAATTTTGTTTAGTTCATGTATCGACAAATTCAATCAAAGTTTGTATTGAAAAAATTTAATTATCCTAAAAGATATTAAGTTGACTCCTTCATGCCTTGACTCGTTATATTACACACAATGTAATAGTAGAACCCCTAATATACGATGTCTTGATCCTTAAGTATCATGGAATTACAATTCCATGAAAAATGGATAACTTAATTATCCTAAGTTGATGTGTTTAAAAATCTTTGACTTTAAGTCTTAGCTAAGGATTAAGCCGGATTTTTTTAGATCCTTAGGGAAATACTAAAAGATAAATAAGTAAAAAAAAAATACTTTAATTTTAATTAAAGTATTCATATTTAAAATTAGTACGAATTTACTTGTAATTTTTACTTCTTTTGAAATATACTCCGTATATATTGTTTTAAGTACAAGTACATTTTTACCCTGTTAACAAAAGTATATGGATATTGAGCTCAATAACTCAAAAGATTGGAAAATAAAAAAGTTCATTTGTTTGGTTGGGCAGACAACAATATATGAAAGGGGTTTGCATATGCAATAACTTTTGAACCAAACAATGAGGTATGTTAGAACATGTATAGTATAATAATTGGTTTACTGAAAATGGAAATTAACCATTGTTTGAGTGGCAAGTGACTACCCAATCCAAACACAACAACCAACTCTGAAACCGATCCGATCCGATCCAGAAAGCAGTCAGCAAAGAGACACAAAAAGTTTGTTCAAATGAAAGTGATCTTTTTACAATAATTGCATTTATTTAATCATCACTATTATGCCAACTTCAATTCTCTTTTTGACGCCACTCTTTCATCGCATATCTTTTGGTTCCTTAATTGGCAAGAGTCGAAAATTGGCACATGAAATCAGTTCCACCGAACAACATGACATACACGTTTGCATTCTAATCCTAAATGTTGGTGCATATTTGTAAACCACTAGTTCTTTCGTATCTTTATATTTACATTCAGGCATGTAATAACGATTAACATTATACTTGTGACTATTGAATTTTATATGTGCGCGCGTTAACGTTTTATATCAGTAGTTAAATTGTCAACATAGTCGACCGGCTGAGTCCAATCAGTCGACCGACTGAATACACACAGTCGACTGTCTCAGACAGTCGATCAACTATGTCTGATGACAGTATATATACGGGTTTAGACATCTTTTGTGAGGTTACTCATTCCCTTAACATCCACTAAGTTTTATACTTTCGTTCCATTCGTTCCCTACACCCAATACCCACCGAATAACACTCTTAGGAGTCGTTCTAATCTAGTTCTTGGCCTAGGTTTGACTAATTCGACCCCGATACGATCCGTTATTCGATTGATCCTCGTTTTAGTATTTTTCCGACTCTAGTTCGAGTCACAAACGATTCTAAGATTCTTAATAATTCGTATACATTAAATTTTTTATATGAAGAATATAGATCCCTCGGAGTTTTCCAATGTAATATAGAGCCCTCGGAGTCTCGGAGTGTAGGTCTAATTAACCAATGCTAACCTACCACATCTACTCAAGACTCTCACCCAGCCTTAATTAAGTTGTTATACTCCCTATAAATGTGGAATTACACTACTGGACCTCAATTTTGTGAGATTATATATGATCCACACTGAAACTAAGTGTCGTTGGTGTTGGGTGCAAACCCAATCCCACATTGGTTGGGGATAAATGTCAAGATCAACATATAAGCTCATGAGTGTCTCTCTCTCTACTACCAATTGGTTTTAGAGTAATTTGAGAGCTCATGGCTTATATGTTTGGTGCTTGTTGGGCTATAACCGGTCCTTTCAGTGGTATCAGAGCGGGTTAGCCCAAAAAATTATAATGTGGATTAATCGCCCCGGTTTGCCAACGATAATGAATCCTTGTGTGTGCCTTATATCAAAGAGATCTTCCTGATTTGGCCTTGGTTAGGTTGAGAGTTGCGGGTAATGGCCGGCGATATAAGATGAATGGATCATGTGCGGAATATCGTTGAAGGGAAGGCCTGGTGATGTGGTCTTCGGTTTGAGGAGAGGATTGTTGGGTGCAAACACAATCCCACATTGGTTGGAGATAAATGTCAAGATCAACATATAAGCTCATGAGTGTCTCTCTCTACTACCAATTGGTTTTAGAGTAATTTGGGAGCTCATGGCTTATATGTTTGGTGCTTGTTGGGCTATACCGGTCCTTTCAGTTGGATACATGTAGAGGCGTATAGTACTTGAGGGTATACAAGATAGTTCTTCGAATAAAGCTCGAATTTTTAAAAGAGCTTAAAACTTTAAATCACCATTCATGTATATTTGTTTTGCAACCTGTCCCAAGTAGGGGCAAAAAGAACTTAAAGCCAAAGAAGGTTTTTTTCTTGTTTTCACAAAAATTAGTCACAAGTCAAAAGTCATTTTGATAAAAACATCCCAGAAACAAATCAACAATGATAACTTGTTTTACTATTTATAACGATAACTTTTTAGTAGTATTATCATTTTAAAAAATGCGTTTGAGAATTTTAACGTTTTCAGTTCTAAAAAAAAAAAAAAAAAGGAGTTTAATGCTTATATGGGTCAATTTTTTATCTAGCACAAGTACTTATAAATTACTGAGTAATATTAATGAGACAACCTGGTTGGATAATAGTAGCAGTATTGAGGAAACCTTGATGTGGCCAACAGATTGAGTCTATTCACAGTACTTTTACATGTAAACATATGTTGTGTTTGATTATACAGATGAATGAATTGATTCAAAAGTAAATGTGGTTCAACATATCCAACTATTTGTATATAATATCCGAATAAAAATAATTTTAACCGGAGAAATGTGTATTGAACCATTCGTAGTTGAAATACGTTCTTTACCATTCGTAGTTGAAATAAGCTCTTTACCATTCTTTTAATAACCCCTAAAATTATATCGATAACACTTAACAAACAACAATGTGTCAATGTTGTATATATTGTTAGATTAATCGGTTTAGCTACGGTAAACGTTTACATGGATTTTCAATAAATCGCGCTCGGGAGGCTTGATTACCCAAGGTTTTACCTTCTATATGAGGGAGTCAATATGCTCATTCATAGAAGAGTTTCCTTGCTTACAAAAAAAAAAAAAAAAAAAAAAAAAAAAAAAAGACTAACTAATAGTTATTTGTGTGTACGGAGCATGGATGCACGTTAATTTGGTGGTTACAGAGCCACTTGAGCACACGTGGAATTTTACATTTTATTATGTGTATTATTTCATGGAGTATACAACAACAACGGACCCAATAACACATGAGTGGTGTATGGGGATGTGAGATGTAGATAATCCTTCCTCTATCCAAGAATATAAGAGAAGTCATTTCTCCATTCCGAAATTTAAAAAATTAAAAATTAAAAATAAAATAATAAAATAAAATTGAGACGTCATGAAAATGGTAGAATCAAATTTCCATGAGTTTTAAATCCTGTCTGGAATTCAATTTAGGCTCTAAGCGGCAGTCAAGACGCCGATAAATCGACACTTGTATGTTTTTATATATTAAATGTTAGTTAGTAGGAATTAGTATTTGTATTGACCAATTCTAAAGGTAGAGGATATCAGAGTGTGGATATAGTCCTTTAGTGGGTAGTTTTATATTGACCTTTCTCACTGTAAGTTTAGTTACCATTTGTAATATGAGTTAAGATGTGAAGTTTAATCCAATTTCTTCACCAAAGTGTACTACAGTACTGTTTATTTTCCTTAAATTCAAATGATATCACTGAGTTATTAAGGGACCTTGTTCCAACATATATTCCTGTTAAAATTGAAATGGGTTGGATATCATATTAACCATCTGCATTCTGCAAAATGAAAATGAATACCCCGTACATATAACCAAATTAAAACACATAATATTTGATATTTAATGAACATCGAGAAAGCATAAAATGCATGTTGTTTGATTTAATTTGATAAACTATGATTATGGAGATATGTGAACCCGCCTTAGTGGCAAGTGGTTCACCCCAATTCCCTTGTATATTGGGAGGGGTAGAAGTCAGAGGTTCGATTCATGTCTTCGAAGAAGTCATTAGGGAGGTTTTACCGACCCGTATCAAAAAATCAACCCGATCTACATGCCTGTATGGATTGATGGATCTGGTTATGCTGACAATATCCTTATCCTTTCAAAATAAAAAGATTATGGATTATGGATATACGTACGTAATGGATTATGCATGCATTTGGAAACTGTGCGATTAATCTTTTTGTGCAAGTCAACGTCTTAAAAAACAATGAATTGGGGCACCAGCTAGTAAGTGTTATATTATGTAAGCAAAATTAAAGCAAGTTTTTTAGGCAATCATAATCCTAAATGGGACTATATATCACTTGATGCATAATCAAGTAAACAAACCACAAAGTGCATGTAGCTTCATATTGCTTTTTGTGTTACATGTTATAAATTACTCGTATAAATTACTCCATTCCTTTCAATTAAATAAAGTGTCCAATACACAAAATTTTATAATTATCCATTTACCTCAATTTAAACAAGTCACCAATAAAGTAACATCTCTATCAACATATTTCTATTTATCGACACTTTATAGAGCGGAGGTAGCATTACTTGTAGAAATTGTTTGATTTTGTCTCCGACATGTTACTTCTATAAGATATCACTTTATTCTGTTTAGATTACAAGTGACATACCTTTAATTAATAATATGTTATTATTAGTTAATAATATGTTATTAGTTAACCACCGAATCTTTGCTTGAGTGATATGAAGGTGGAATCTAACTTGGGGTATTGCTAACTCAGGTTCGATTCTCACTCTTAGCAGGGAGTTTCTAACTTTTTGATGGTACTGCCAACATCAATGCGATTTGTGAAGGTATCTGGGGGGTTTCCCAACCTTCGATGGTACTCCTAACATCGTCGCGAATTGGGTTTATTCCTAACGCGTGTCTGGGTGACAAATGATAGCATTTGATGTCGATATCACCATTAAAAAAAAAAAGAATATGCATAACATACATCTTTTGCAAGTTGACAATTGTCTCGATACCACTTAAGCCAAATATGGAGTGAGAATTGAAACTTGGGTTGGTAGTACCTCAAGTTGAATCTCACCCCTATACTACTTAAGCCAAGCTTCGGTGGTTAGAATACCCATAATTCTTACCTAGGAGATACGGAGTATAAGAGCCCGTCACACCGCCAAAAATCATGGCTCTAATTCCAACTGAAAGTCTGAAATGTCCTCTGAAGTTAAAGCAATGGACTAACTTGATATTTCACATCTTGATTTTTAGTTGAAACATGCAATATCCAGTTAGTTCATTACTGGGATATTGCGCAAGATGTTGTGAATTCAAGTTAAGGGGTGAATATTTGTATTACCTGCCATTAAATTTGCTCACTCGCCATTAGTTTAGGGTGGACATTTTCAACTAAAATTCTATATTTTGGTTGAAACTTAATAATTTCAGGTTGAGTGTGTAAGTTTTTCTTAATAAAAAGCATTAATCAACATTGGTGTATAACTAGTTTTCGAACCCTCAATTCGCGCCGGGGGTTCGATTTTTAATGTAATTTATTGTGTTTAGTTACGGAGCCTGCGAGTGAAAAATCAACATATATGAATAGTACCCTAAATATTTAGCGTTTTTTTAAAAGTGTCTGTTTTGCGTATAGTTAGTGACATTGTGTTCATAAAAAAATTTCGAGTGTAAGGATGGTCTCGGAAAAATTTAACTCGTTGCGAGCGAGAAGATATGACATGTTGAATATTTGGGTGGAGTTTATTTAAGATATTTTATGAAAATTTTGATTTGACGCTTTAACCCCCTGTGTTAGGGGTCGATTTTAAGTTTTGAACAAAGTGTGGGTAGCTTTTGTGGTGTTACTTGAAAGAAAGAAGGGAAAAGGGAGGAAAGGGGAAGGTGAAAAGATGAAAATACTCCTGGTGCTATTCATAAATTTTGGCTAATAGTTAATATGATAATTACTGCCATCAGATTTGCTTACCAAAATGTTCACTATATATTGTAAGTAACGTGGCCACCTTAAAAAACAACTATCTGTTGGCCGGGAAACATATCCATCTCACCTTTGCTTTTGAATTCGATGAGTTAAAAGTATCCAAGTCTATTAATTAGAGTATGAGATGCACGGTCTGAGGGATCATAGACTCTAACGCGGAAGGAAGCATAGACTCTGACAAAATCCAAGAAGATAAAAAATTTGACACATCAGCTTGTCAAATTTCGGAAGATTTCGTATTTCTGTTAGGATAGAGAAATATCTTTCGCATTTTTTTTATTTTTTTTTTGGGAAATGCAATATATTATTACTTATAAACAAAATTACAGCACATGTCCACCACAGTGTGGTGCTCGAGATTTACAAGGGTAGTATATACCCAAGATCAATACATTTGATTTCGTATTTATTTAGTTCTCTTTTTATTCAGTCTTTTACTTTGGAAATTCAATACCTTTGAAAGTGATTATACTTCTTTACATCTCAAGTCTATAAATCTGGTTACTGTGTATATATTGTTTTATGCACGCGTGTCTAACCATTTGAATTGTAAATTGTCTGGAACCATGACAATGACATTCGACAAATATCACGTTTTCTAAATTTCGCATAAGTTAACCGTTATTTAGATCGATATGAAACATTGAATACTTAATTTACTAATTTTAATTCATGTGATTATTTGTTATCTGTTTCATTGTTCATAAACTAAGGACTTAACACGATCAACTTTTCAAAAAATTTCTATTCGATCTTTTTATTACTCCTATAAATGCATTTAACGATCCAAATTGAGTCGAGTATATATCTTGATGTTTAAAATTGTTATTCACTCCGTACAATACTAATGACATGTAAGTAGCTATTTTTGTTTGTCTTAAAAGTGTTCAAATGATAGCCAGTTCGTGGACATTAATGATATTGGATGAAAACCACACTAGACTACTTACAGGATACACATGACCGCTTTGCTAACTAGAAATTGTCATTCCTTAAAAAGTGTGATGTAATTTAACTCTATTCCTCTATTCAACAATCAACATTTAAAATGCATTTACGTTTCACATTTATATTTTGAATTTTTACGTTTCACATTTATATTTCACGTTACGTCTAAGCAATGGAATTTTACTATTGAGTTTCGCGCCTACGTTTCGTACTAACGTTTCACATTTTCTATTTGCGTTTTTGCTTCGCCTTTTCGATTCACATTTTCGATTCACGTTTAAGATTTGCGTTTTCGGCCCGCGTTTTCGTTTTGTCTTTTCGGTTCACGTTTGCGTTTCACGTTTTCGATTCGCGTTTCGTTTCGCATTTAAGGTTCGCGCTTTCGGGACGCTTTTTCGGTTCGTGTTTTCGTTTTGCTTTTTCAATTCGTGTGAGTTTCACGTTTTCCGTAAAAGATAAGTGGAAAATAAATATGCGATGGAAGGAAAGTATGACTTTGTAAAATATATTTAAAATCATCAGCCATTGTTAGTAGTAGACACGAATTAAAAAACATACTACTAGTAAATGTTACATAGAGATATCTTAATTAACCTCATTATATCTTCACCCAAAAAATAGATAACCTCATAATCAAACTTCAACATTAAACATCAAAACACATGAAAACCAAACGCTCAAAGCAAGATCGGACTTCATTTCAAAAGGTCAAAGTATGTCAACAAACATAATCGCTTTACATCTCCGTGTTAAAACAACATTAAGTTCAAAAACAAACAATCAAACCCATAAGAATGAGAAAACCGCCACAAGCAGCATCATCATGTAGTACATTGTGACATCAATCTTCGAAACAAAATTCACATCATTACTACCAGGCGAATAACCACCTTCGGGAGTACTTGTAGTCAACACAACAACAATCCAATTGTCTTCAGAACCGATTCCAACACCAGTATACTTCGTGTCGTTTAAGGAGTTTGAGTATTGTGATTTTGTGTAGTTCGAAAGCACAAGGGTTGGGTCAAGGTTGGGAACGCAAGCAGGGAGAATAGTTCCATCTCGTGTAGTAGAAACGTTTAAATGGCATTTGTTTAGAAGGTCTGGAAAATTGGAAAATTCTGGTTCCGTACCTGGTACGGTGTTGGAACCAGTTGTGTTTGTGCAGGGTTGTTTTTTGAGTTGGTCGGCTATTTTTTCGGCTAGGCATTTAGCTCGGTCGTTTGTGGTTAGACTTGTCAAGTTTAAGGTTGCTCTGTAGCTATTGAGTCCTGAAAGAAGGCTATCTTCTTCATCTGTAAAAAAGAATTAAAAACTTGTATTAATTCAATGATAGTGTCATAACCTTTATTTAACTATAAATAACATTATCTGATATAGGTTGATATGAGAGGCGGTAACATGGGCGGGTAAGGATAGTTCAGTTGGCTTGAAACGGGTCATATTTAGTACATAATGAAACAAGTGATACTGTTCCTCAAGTACGTGTCAAATCAGGTAAAACACTTTCTTGTCCATTTTATAAAGATTTTATGGGTTAACATACTACATTATGTTGAGTTATTAATTGACCCACTTAAGCCATTTAAGATATAAAGCCATTCCCTATCTAAGTACTGCAGCGAGCCTTAACATACCAAAAGTGGGTCCCACGTCTAATTTACCGTTGACAGCTCAATTTCGTTTTCTCAACAATTTTCTTTGTCTGAATTCTTCTTCCCCCTCCACTGAATTATCAGTAACTTATGATATACCCAGGTTATGTTTTTTCATTATCTTTAACTATTGAATTTACATTTACAATCATTTCAAGCAGATGCAAACAACCTCATGCCATGGATAACGTACGTTAACTTTGTTCAAGTTTCAAGATTGGGATTTTACATATCTGCGCAAATGTATAAAAGATTGGTAACTGCACACCACGTATTTGTTGAAATGCCTGAATGAGTTGATAGTATACTCTCTGAAGATTGAATGATAATGATGAAATTGAACACGAAGAACTCATGAGACTGAAATGAATTACAATCTCTATTGATTAATTGAACAAAGATTACACTACCAGGCTTTTATATCTGAAGCCCTAATTAACTGCCCTAAACAGAATTAACAAACCCTAATAGAATAAGTTACAAAATATTCACAACAGGTCCCTGTACTTTTAATCTTTCAGAATAAGTTAAGTTTGGTCCCTGTACTTTTTACTCATGTGTATCACTTGAGTATTACTCCCATACTCCCCCTCAAGTTGATAGTTAGCTGGAACAGTAACTCCCAACTTGTGAAGAAGCTTTTTATGTTGTTCCACAGGAACAACTTTAGTAAACACATCAGCAAGCTGATCCTTGGTATTGACATATTGAGTTTTGATAGCCCCAGATTTGCTTTGATCACGGACATAATGGCAATCAACCTCAATATGTTTTGTACGAGCATGAAAAACAGGGTTAGCAGCTAAGCTATATGTATAGCTGCTTGATTATCACAAAACAGTTCAACAGGCCCCAAATCTTTAAGACCCAAATCCTTTAGCAATGAAATGAGCCAAGTAACTTCACAACATGTAATAGCCATTGACCTGTATTCTGCTTCTGCAGATGATCGAGCCACAACAGCTTGTTTCTTTGATTTCCATGAAATTGGGGAATCACCAAGTAAGACACAATAACCTGTAGTGGACCTTCTAGTCATTGGACAACTAGCCCAATCAGAGTAACAATAAGCTTTTAACTGAACTGCAGATTTGTTAGCCAATAGGATACCTTGGTCTGGAGCTTGCAATAAGTATCTTAACAAATGAGTTACAGCTTGATAATGCACAGAAGTGGGATTTTGCATGAACTGACTTAGCAGCTGAACTGTATAGCAAATATCAGGTCTTGTAATGGTTAGGTAAATGAGTTTACCTATCATTCTTCTGTACACCTCAGGATCAGGTAATGGAGAACCTTTATCTGCATTGAGTTTAACACTTTGATCCATTGGCAATTTGTAAGGCTTTAAATTCTGTACACCTGCTTCTTGTAATAGTTCCATGGTGTACTTCTTTTGAGAAATGAAAATACCCTGTGCAGACTGAGATACCTCTAAACCCAAGAAATAACTCAAGGCACCTAAATCCTTCATGTGAAAAGTTGACTTTAGTTGACTTTTTAATGTGTCAATATGTGCTTGACTATTTCCTGTAATCAATAAGTCATCCACATACACAAGGATAGCAGTAAATTGAGAAGAATCCTTTTTGGTAAAAAGAGAATAATCTGCTTTTGACTACACAAATCCAAAAGAAATCAAAGCATTTGATAACTTTGCAAACCATTGCCTTGGTGCTTGTTTTAAACCATATAGAGATTTCTTGAGTCTGCATACTTTGTCTCCTGTTGACTTTATGTTGGCAATGGGCTCCCCCTCACAATTATACCCCATTGGTAATTTCATATAGACTTCTTCAAGTAAATCACCATGTAAGAAAGCATTGGAGACATCCATTTGACACAATTCCCAATTATACATAGCTGCCACAGCTAATAATGACCTAACAGTTACCATTTTGGCCACAGGAGCAAAAGTTTCCATATAATCTAATCCTTTTCTTTGCCTATTACCATCTACCACAAGCCTGGCCTTTTTTCTATCAATTGATCCATCAGCCTTAAGCTTAGTTTTGTAAATCCAGTGACAACTAACTGGTTTCTTCCCTTCTGGTAATGTTGTAATTTCCCATGTACCATTTGATTCCAAGGCTTGAAGTTCAGCATTCATAGCATCACACCATTCTGGATCATGTATAGCCTCATGAAAAAATGCAGGATCTTTGTGAGCTAATAATGCAGTGATGTAATTTTTGAATTCAGGATTCAAACAAGGTGAAGAAACTTGATTTGCAACTGGAATGTGATCCAAGTGATAGTCATTTTGCCAAACAGGTCTTCTTGTACTTCTAGTAGACCTTCTTAAGTCAACTTCAGCAGTTGACTCACTTGAGTATTACTCCCATTGCTGACAGTAGCATTAATAGGAGATGGTTCATCATAAATTGCCTTATGAAATTCTTGTTGTGCCATATGAGATGGCATTGGCTGTAGAAACTTATCTTTACTGTTAGTAGCAAAAGGGAAAATATGTTCATAGAACTGAACATCTCTTGAAATGAAAGTAGTATGATCTAAAAGATTATAGAGCTTATAACCCTTTTGATGAGCAGGATAACCAAGAAAGACACATGGTACTCCTCTCTCCATAAACTTATCAACATTTCTGCTAGGGTTACTTGCCATTGCAAAACATCCAAATACTCTCAAGTGATCATAAGTAGGAGGTCTTTTTAACAAAACCTCATAAGGTGTTTTATTGTGCAAAATAGGTGTTGGAAACCTATTTATAAGATAAGTTGCAGTGATAACACAGTCACCCCAGAATTTTAAAGGTAAATTTGCATGAAAACGTAATGCCCTGGCTGTTTCCAAGATGTGTCTATGCTTTCTTTCAACTCTGCCATTTTGATGTGGCCTATCTGGGCATGAAGTTTGATGCTCAACACCTTGTTCAGCTAAATAACACCCTAATTGACCTTTGATAAACTCAAGAGCATTATCAGATCTTACAATCTTGATTGCAGTATTAAACTGTGTCTCAACAAAATTCGTAAAAGTTTTAAAAACTTTAAAACAGTCACTTTTATGAATTAGTAAATAAATCCAAGTAGACCTGCTGCAGTCATCCACAATTGTCAAAAAATACCTATATTTCCCTTGTGTTGGCACTTTATAGGGTCCCCAAATATCCAAATGTACCATTTGAAATACAGAGTTGCAGTGTGACTCACTTTTAGAATATGGTAATTTGACAAATTTAGCCATAGGACAAGACAAGCAAACTTGTTCATTACTTTTCACAATTGAATCTGAAATACAAGGGATATGCTTGAGCTTTGATTTGGACACATGTCCAAGTCTATGATGCCACAAGCTAAAAGAGGTAACAAGTTTACTAGAATTAGCACTTGAACCTTTTATTATAGAAAACAAACTTTGGCTATTTACACAAGAAGTAACCAGCTGCATTAGCCTTTTGTCAACTTGATGAAGAGGCAAATTGACAAGGTAATACAGATCATCTCTTCTTTCACCCAGTCCTAACACCTTCTGTCTTATCAAGTCCTGGATGACACAGAATTGTAAGTAAAAAATTACCACACATTGTTTATCTTTAGTCAACTTTGGGACTGACAAAAGACTGAATTTGAACTGAGGTACCACCAATACATCTTTCAAATGTAATTGATTATCCAGTTTTATAGTACCAATATGAGATATTAATGACAAATCACCATTTGGTAATTAATATGTGGCTTCCAAAACAAAGGTCTTGAACTAATAAGATTGCTAGTTAGTGGAGTCATATGATCTGTAGCTCCAGTATCAAGAATCCAATCAGTTAATAAAGCAGATGGTTTACTAGTTATACCTGCAACAAAATGATCAATCTCAGTTTCTGAATCTTCATTGCATTGTGTCATCTGAGGTAAACTTTTCAATAGCTGCTCAAACTGCTCTGTTGTAAACATAATATGATTTCCTTGTACACTAGCAGCAGTTCTTTTAGTATTAGCATTCCTTGCAGACTTTGACTTTGTTTGACCTTGTTTTGCCTTTTGCTGTAACTTGTACTTATAGTGCCAAACTAGATAGCCAATTTTTTCCCAACACTTATCTGGAGTGTGATACCTATTCCCACAAATACCACATTTATCAGGCTGTTTAGCATTGTTAGGGTTAGATGCATTACCAGACTTGCTGTACAAAGCAGCTCCTTCAAAACTTGAAAACATTTCCCTTTGAGATTCTTCCTGTTGAAGCATAGAACATGCCATTTCAACACTAGGAAGAGGATTCATTAACAGCAATTGACTCCTTAATGATCCAAAATGCTCATCCAAGCCATTTAAAAACTGAAAAAGATGTTGTTCCTCCTATTTATTGTAGGCAGCTGTAAAAGCCATAATCTCAGGAGTAACAGTTTCAACCCTAGGCAACTCACTCATAGAATCTATTTCTTCCCAAACACATTTCATTTTGGTATAGTATTCACTTATGAGTATTCCTTGTTGCTCCATAGAGTAAACCTCTTTATGCAGCTTATACTTCCTGGATCCATTGCTCAATGCAAACCTTTTTTCCAATTGTTTCCAGATGTCCACAGCAGTGCCTATGAACATAATAGACTTAGCAATGGACTCACATACAGAGTTCATTAGCCAACTGATCACCATGTTGTTGCAGGTATCCCACATATCAGCTTGTCTTTCATCATTGACTGGCCGTGTTACAGTACCAGTGATGAAACATGTCTTACGCTTAGTGGATAATGCAATCTCAACAGATCTACGCCATGATCTGTAATTCTGTGCTCCATTCAATTTCTCTTGAATTGATAAAGAACCTGGACCTTCAAATGGATGCAAATACAACGGACTTTGGAAATCGACTTGATTAGCTGGATTCATTGTGAAGAACAACAAATCGTAAAATAGAGAACGAATTAAGATGCGGAAGCGAAAGAAAAAAAAAAACGAAACAGGAACAGCTAACAATTGAATCTTCAACACATGAAGCTTGATTTCAGCTTGTATTGAAAACGGATTCAGATTAGCGACTTATCTTCATCATCATCGCTATGATACCATGAAGATTGAATGATAATGATGAAATTGAACACGAAGAACTCATGAGACTGAAATGAATTACAATCTCTATTGATTAATTGAACAAAAATTACACTACCAGGCTTTTATATCTGAAGCCCTAATTAACTGCCCTAAACAGAATTAACAAACCCTAACAGAATAAGTTACAAAATATTCACAACAGGTCCCTGTACTTTTAATCTTTCAGAATAAGTTAAGTTTGGTCCATGTACTTTTTACTCATGTGTATCACTTGAGTATTACTCCCATACTATGTATTTTTTTCTTTTTATTTTTAAATTTATATAATGTTTTTATTTATTTATTTATGTAATGTTTAAATTAATGTGATGCTTATTTTTGTTAAGTGTTATTTTTATTTATTTATTGTATTTAAATAATTATTTAAAATTTAGAATGGGTAAAGTTTGATGTGAGAGTAAGCCTGACAAACGGGTCGGGTTGGGTTGGCTTGAGTCAAGACCCAAATGAGTTTGGGTCAAAACGGATCATGGGTCGAACGGGTCTCAGAATTCAAATGGGTCGAACGGGTCGAGTCCAAACGGGTCGGGTCGGGTCGGGTTGGGTCGGGTAGAGACCCATTTTTCCTTGTAAAAACTTTTTTTTTTGAAAAGAATATATTTTTGAAAAAAAATATTACATTTAAAAAAATAATAATTGTTTTTTACTTTTTATTACTTCTTATAAAAAAAGTTTACTTTTTTCTAAAAAATAATTTTTAATTTTTTTTTGTTTTTATTATTTTTGAACTTCTAATTTTCTAAATTTTTTATTATTATTATTTTTGTTTTTTTTAATATTTTCGTGTAATGGGTTGGAAATGGGTTTTAACGGGTATGGATCTTCTAACATATTGAAGGATTAAAGATGGGTTCATATTGGACAGATTCCCTTTGCTTTCTCGAGACCCAATGGACCCAAACGGTTGACCCAATGGAGCCATTTTTTGGTGTATGAGTCTTGATTGCCAGGTATAGGTGAGAGTGTAAGATAAAGAGAGATTAGTTAAGAAATGTTAAAGTTTTTTGTGCTAATGTGGTGCTAACGTGGATGAGAAAAGTTATGTTAAAGTCTGTTAAGATAGGGAGTAGCCTAAAACACAACCCACATTATCAACCTATTTATAATCAAAATGAATCAAATTTATGTAACACATGTACTGTAGTTGATGTAGAAGAGTATCAAACTTGTAATGAACAAAAGCTGGGTGTTGTTGTAATGCTTGATCACCTAAAAGGAGATTATGCAGGAACTAATAGCCCCTTAAAAACACCAGTTAACTATAAACTTTCCAGATTATATAATACTAACTATTCCCACCTAATGAATCAATCGGATAAACGTATAAAGTTTTCCTATTAAGCCTACCGATCATTCAGGCTACTTGGTAAAGGGGTTCAAATGTTCGCGGTCTAACCGGTTATCCGAAAACTATACAATAATTAAGGATTTATATATATACAAATAATTAAGGATTTATATATCAAAAATCAGTCAATCAATCTGACCAACACTAATGAAAAGTTAATTAGTTAATCAGATCTAAACTCACATCATCTCATCAAACACACGAACACTAACTGAATCAAATTACAGAAACTTCATACATAAAAAAAAAAAAAATAAAGAATAAAATTAGTGAACTTTCCTAACTAAGTAGAAACCTAAGTAATCACATATATCTCTGCCCAAGCATGATTTACAATGCTAATTTTAAAAAAAAAATAAATAATAATAATATAAATTAATTGAACATTGAACAAATAAAGGAAAGTGAACATACCATCACACTTTACTGTTTGATTGATGCATAAGATTGAATGAAGAATGAGAGTTAGAATAATGTATCTTTGAAGATACGCCATTTGTTTGTTGCTTTGGTCGGTGAAAGAAATGAAGCAGAAATGTTGTTAATTTATTTATAAGAGTGAAACGGTGTCGTGTTATTAGAACGTCATTGTCAAGCTGGTGATAAACTTTGAAGGATGACATGATTAGTCCTTTTACATTTGATCCTTACCAAATTTACTCCGTATATGGATTTTTATGGGAGAGTATTACGGGCCTACATAAAAAAGAAAGAAAAAAAGTTTTAATTGGATTGGGTATTGGTAGGGATGAGATCGGTACAGGTACCGTACCGTACCGTACCGATACCGAATATAAGGAAAATCGAGAACCGAATACCGTATCGAATATCGAAATCGGTACCGGTATCGGTACCGGTATTTTCGGTATTGTACCTTATGGTACCGAAAAATTAACTTTTTATATAATTTTCACTATTCGTGTTATATGTTATTCGGTATTCGGTATTTTTTTATATATTTTTCACTATTCGGTACTTTAGTATTATCAAATATAAATTAAAACGATAATAAGATGTAGTTTTCACTATTCGGTATTGTACCTACTCGGTACAAATCAATAAATATGGTACCCATATAAGCTATTACCTACAAATCAATAAATTCGGTACCAATACCGATTTTCCGAAAAAAATACTGAAAGGGCCCGTTCATATACATTATAAACGATTCACAATAGTTGATTACATCGCGAGGTATTTGACCTCTATATGATACATTTTACAAACATTGCATTCATTTATAAAAGACAAACTTTATTCATATCTAAAGTTGACGGCATGCATACCATTTCATAATACATCCAACTATAATTGACTTAATAATAATCTTGATGAACTCAATGACTCGAATGCAACGTCTTTCGAAATATGCCATGAATGACTCCAAGTAATATCCTTAAAATGAGCTAATGCACAGTGGAAGATTTCTTTCAAACCTGAGAATAAACATGCTTTCAAGTGTCAACCAAAAAGTTGGTGAGTTCATTAGTTTATCATAATCATTCATTTCCATTATCTTAATAAACCACAATATTTTTATTAAACATAATTCCAATAGCAGAATCCTTTCGTCTGCATAAAGGTAAAATCATTTCCAATAATATAATAGACCACAAGATTTTTATTTTTCATAAACATAATCCTCAAGCAGAATCCTCTTGTCTGCATTAAGGTAAAATCATTCATATGGTGAACACCTGTTAACCGACATTAACAAGATGCATATAGAATATTCCCAAAATAGAATCCTCTCATCTGTATAACAGAATCCTCTCGTCTGTATAAAAATAGAAGTACTAAAGCATCCGTACCTCGGATGGAGTTTGTTAGGCCCATGGATCTATCTTTAGGATTCGCGTCAATTAGGGGTATTGTTCCCTAATTCTTAGGCTACCAAGCTAAAAGGGGCATATTCGATTCGATAATCCAACCATAGAATGTAGTTTCGATTACTTGTGTCTATTTCGTAAAACATTTATAAAAGCAGCGCATGTATTCTCAGTCCCAAAAATATATATTGCAAAAGCATTTAAAAAGGGAGCAAATGAAACTCACAATACTGTATTTTGTAGTAAAAATACATATGACGTCATTGAACAAGTGCAATGTTGGCCTTGGATTCACGAACCTATATTAATTATATATATATATTTATATGTTTGATCAATATTTGTCTAACAATTTAGGTCAAGTCGTAGTGTATCACAATCCTAATGCTCGAGACTAAATATGCAAAAGTCAACAAAAGTCATATTGACCAAAATGTCTTCCAAAATTTATACATGATTATTATATAGTTTAAATATATTCGTTTTATTTATTTAAATATTTTTAATAGATTTTATTAAAGTAAATAATATAGTTCTTTTATTAATAAATAAAATTTTATATTAAAATTTATATAATAAAAATATACTTTTATATATATTAAGTAATAAATTTTATAAAGTTCATTTAATATCATAAAAATAATATAATAGGTATTATTAATGTAATTATATTATACGTAGTAAAATATCTTTGTATCACATATTTATTTGATAAAATAATATTGATAATAATAATAATAATAAGTAAAAGTTGTATTATTTTGTAATAATTATTATTATTCTACTAATAAAAATAACAATAATTATATTTTCTAAAAATGATAAAATGATAATTTTTATTAACAATAGTACTAAAATGATAATAATAATAATAATAATGATGTTTCATATTAACAATGATATTTTTATTAAAAATAATAATTTTAGTAAAAATGATAGTTTTAATATTAATAATACTTTTAATAATAATAGTAAAATAATGAAAATGATATTTTTCCTTTAAATCAATATCTTACAATATATTAATTTCATCATGATACTCATACTCATTATTTCCTAATCGCTTCGTTTAATAGCTTTTAGTCGTCTTTTATATCGCGTTCATATTAATAATAATAATAGTAATCATAATAATTAGATGTTACTAATATTAGTTTTAATTATAATAATACTAATAATAATAATATTAATGATAATACTAATAACTATTTGAATGATAATAATAATAATAATAATAATAATAATACTAATTATAACCTTAACGATAATAACGATAGTAATAATAATAAAAATAACAATAATATCTTTTATTAATAACGACAATGATAATAATAATAATAATAATAATAATAATAATTATAATAATAATAATAATAATAATTATTATTATTATTAGATTATAACGACGATAATAACGACAATAATAATAATCATTTTTATAATAATAAAAAAAATCAATTGACTATAACTTCTAAACCGTTCATCGAAACCATTCGATATCTAAATGAAAAGTTCTCAATTTTTCGCTAGCTTTCCAACGACATGCATATCATATACCTTATCTTAATAGCATATGTATTTAATTCAAGATTCGACATAACCTATCTAACGACAATAACGAACGTATAAGCATGCATAATCCTATATACTCGAGGATTAGTCAGGGATACACTAATAATATATAAAAGTTAAGTTATGAGTGCTTACGTATCAATATTGAGATTCAATATTGCAGGAAAAGTACGTAGACGCAACGGAGATGATAAACACTAGTTTGACTCACGAGCAATACTCCCAAACCATACCCATAACCTCCATAGCTATAACCCATAATTTCCTTAACCTTATCCCGCCCGAAAAACAATTTCGAGATCACTCGGACAGCACTCCGTCGTAATATTTTATGAATACTAATAATATCTTGAAATAATACGGAGTAAATATATATATGTAAATCGATTGAGAGAGTTTAGAGAAAAATATTTTCAAGTTTCTATGAAATAATGAAACCTATTGAATTCTATTTATAATAGATTTTTAAATTATTAAAGTGAATTATTAAAGTATAAATTATTAAAGTGAATTATTAAAGTATGAATTATTAAAGTGAATTATTAAAGTGAATTATTAAAGTATGAATTATTAAAGTGAATTATTAAAGTATGAATTATTAAAGTGAATTATTAAAGTATGAATTATTAAAGTGAATTATTAAAGTTAAAGTAAAGTAAAAATAAAGTAAAGGTAAAGTTTAAGTATAGTAAAAGTATAAAACTATGTACGTATAATACGCGTATAAATATATATAATATTAATTTAAATCGTTATATATATTTAATAAAATAAAATATAAATATCGTTATCTTTATCATACTGGTTAAGTAATGAGTTGTCAAAAGTGGTTCTAGATATTTATAAAAGTTATATACATTTTAATAATAAAGTTCTTTTTAAACTGAAAATGTTTTTGTACGTTTGAAACTAAATCAAATAAATATGATAATTTTGTTTTTCAAAACTAAATATTTTTAAGAATCATTTTGTTTAAAGGTTAAAATAATGGAAATCGTTATATCATAAAACGTTTTAGAAAAGTAGAATCATATATATTCATAATAGGTTTCAAGTTTTTAAATTACAGTCTGTTGGTAAAGCATGGGATATAGTTCAAAGGTTAAATAAACGTATGAAATCATCTTAATGAAAAATGTAGAGTTACTTAACTTGTCGATATCCAACATCTAAGTTATTTACACTCCACATTCTTACTTATAAATCACTTTACCATTTTCCGAATGTTGTCAAAAAGAATAGATTTCTTAAATCACAGTGGACCTCATAACATAGACCCGTAATCATATCACAATGTATCTGATAAATCAATTATTTGATATTATCTCCTAATTCCATCGATAAACGTATTGAAACAAATACGTTCATGCAAAGTATTATACGTTTAATACTTTATTAATATTCTCAAGTTATAATATATATATACATATATATACATATTTATTTATATATAACGGTTCGTGAATCGTTGGAATTTGGTCGAGATTATAATGAATGTATGAACACAATTTAAAATTCTTGAGATTTAACTTAACAAACTTTGCTTATCGTGTTGGAATAATATAAAGATAAAGTTTAAATTTGGTTGGAAATTTCCGGGTCGTCACAGTACCTACCCGTTAAAGAAATTTCGTCCTCGAAATTTGATAGAGGTCGTCATGGCTAACAATGAGAATGTTATTATGACGATTTTAGAGTTTTATCATGTTTAAGAAGTATGGATAAAATAATTCGATTACTTGTAGCGTATGAGTGAAGCTATCGTAAAAGAGTGAAATGAGAAAATAGAGATTTGCCTTATCTTTTGACGTCATCATGGTTGCTCTCCGAATTAAAGAAAATCTTTGTAATCTATATAGGATTTGATTCTTCGGCGATTAAGGAAATTATGATCCTCTCCGATTTAATGCGATAATCCATCTCGATTTCTCTGTCGGATATTTCACTATAAATCTACATCCTTCGTTTCCTTACAACTCACACCTTTTATTCTTTCTCCCTCAACTCATATTTTAAAGTATTCGTCAATATGCTCCATCCAGTGTTGCTTCTCGATATACTCCTCACTTTCATATCTGTTGTTCTTCTTTTTCATCTGCCGCCGGAAGAATCTATTTACTTCTACTATACTCTTGGTTTTATAGTGTTTTTAGTTCTCCTGTGCCTTTATGTTGCTATATGCATTGATATATACGGGTTGTAATTTCCAGGTTGTCGTTGGGTTTTATATCTTCCCTTATATTTCAAATTCCCTGCTTCTGTCTTCTATAATCATTGACATCCACAGTTAATGCTCTCTTTTATTTACTGCGATTTATACTTCAATTTCTATTTCAGAATTTTGTCATTTCGTTTCTTCTTCTTGCGATTAAGCACCGCTTGTAATGGTCCAAAATTCGCAGATATGAATTTTGGAATGAACATAATTAATGTTCTAAAAATAAAATTGTAATGGTACGATCTTGATTTGTCAAATTACTAGAATACCTCGGAAAAGACCGAATCATCAAGAAATATTTTCTTGATATTTTAGAGGTTAAATAGAATACAAGAGTCGTGTAACATGGCACATGATGACGCTATGATCTGTAAATCATCACGTTTCATTTAGAAACTCAGCATGAATTACTGTAGTATAATCACGTTGATCAAGTGTCATTATATTATACTAACTCATGCTTCAATTCCCAACACTACTTCAAAAACATTCTTATTTTAAACTTGAAGGTTTCATAATTTAGAAACTAAAATACTTTCTTTTATGATGTATCACAGATAGCGCGAAGAGGTAAATGATTTCGGATAAGAATAATGATGGAAATGTCTTCAAAAATACGGAGGATATTTATAATGAAAGATACGATGATATCTTAGAATTTCTAATATCAGAGGATGATGAAGAATATTGTCCGCAGGGGTTTAGAGTCAGGAGCAAGGTATTCGTTAATGACTTCAGCAGGTACTGAATCATTTAGATTCTTTGAAGGCAGGTTTAGTCTTTGTGATTTGTCCACAGCCTCCTTCATACTTTGCTCAATCCGTTTTCCAGTTCCAAACCTTTTCTTTTTCTGAGTTTTTCCAACACACTATTCTTTATTATCAAACTTTTGACTGTTAAGATCGTTTACAGTTTTTGCTGCTTCATCAGCATTTTCCAAACTTCAGAGAACTAGTTCGCAGTTTAGGGTGTTTTTCAGAAACTTCACATTCGAAGTATATAAGACTAGGAGATAGACGTTATATATACACCTATAACCGTTGGCGGAGACATGCTGCAAGATTTCAAAATACTGATTGCTGATTCCCAGTAACTGGCATGACAATTCTTGTTACAAGATGCGGATGAGTAAATGATGGAGTTTCGATAAATATAATGATTTTTTGGAAAGTCAAAGATCAGTGAAGCTGTTGGTAAGTTTATTGTTAATGTGGTGAGACATAAAAGGTTCTCCGGTAATGATGACAAAAGGGCAACGTCTATATCAAGGTTATAATAAGACTGTTTAAGTCGAAGTTGACTTGCTGGAGCTGTGACAAAATTGACTAATTTGAAAAGGAATCGCAAAGTTATTTTTGCTAATAAATGCCAAAAGGTCTGACATGGATACGTGTTAAATTATGACTCTAGTTTCGAGAGCTTTTCAGATGCAAGACTGTGGTTACTATGTAGTTGGATCATCATCTCGATTGTTCATTATTTGAAGTGTCTTCAGGAATTTCGAAGGGTTTTGAACACATATTATAGTCGTTAATATACATATGATGTTCTAACACAGTTTTGAAGTCAAAGTATAGCTTGTGAAAGATGTAAGGATCTAAGAGTGATGATTTTGGTCATATCTCGAGTTGAATTATGAGATTTCAAAATCAGAATATGTAATTAAATTTTGAATGAGTATGGTTGTTTTGATTTCTATAAAATAATGTATATTGTTGTGAAAGTAGGGAGTATAATGGATGATTTGCTGAATCAGATTCGAAGAATGTAACATATTAATTGTGAATTTATATATCTCTCGGGTATAACCTACCCGTTAAAAAAAATTCACAATTAATATTTTGTACAAAAGAATTTTATTACAGTCTTTATGAAAATATATATATATGTATATTTTCTTTAGATGTAACATAGATTTAATGAGTTAATGTTAAATTAAACTCATTTGATTTACGGTTGAAACTTGAATTGAATAATCCCTAAAGGCTTTAAAAATTACATAACTTTTACGGAGTATTTATTTAATGACATTAAAATTATAAATCAATACTTCGTTATTTGTTGATGTATGATGTTCGGTTCATGGAATTCTTGTGAATTTCGCATAGTACGAATGATGTTATTTGAAAAGTTTCGAGTACATCGATGATGAAAGTGTAAAATCAAACATATATTTGAATAATACACTTGATTTATTATGAGATGGAATTTATTGAATTAAAACAGAGATTGTAGTTAACGATGGTTAAGTTGTTAAGGAAGGATGTACATCTTAGCATATTAGTAATATGAATTTAATCGAGTAGTATCTACCCTTATTTAATTCATACATAATAGCTTAGTACGAAAGATTTGTTTTGATCTCAAAATTTATATATATATAATATACATATAATTTCTTCAGAGGGAATGAGTTAATACTTCATAAATCGTTGATACAATATACGCGTTATTGATTCGTAATGATGTCCACGGTGATTCTTGAACTGACGGAGTTTGTGATGTTATAGGTGCTGCTGATTCTGATGACATTGACGGCACTGACTGTGATGGTGATGCTACGGTACTGTTGATGCTGTTGGTAAAACAAGTCTAGCTTATAAATCACGCATTATTCTTGTCAGGGTTTCTACTCTTCCTTCTATCATTTCGATTCACTCATCTGATTTATGGTTAGGGTTAGAATAGATAATCCCTAAGACTTTAGAGATTACATAATCGCCGCGGAGTGTTTCTCCAATGAAGTTATGAATCAACACTTCATCGTTTGTTGTTGTTGGTATTCCTTGGTATCTACAGGGCGTATGACATTGATGCTCGTGGGACAGATTGTAAAGTTGAGGTTTACGACGCAGTTGTGGTTGGGGTGGTAATGGTACTGTTGGCGTTGATGATGGTAGTACTGGTTATGCTGCTGGTGCTGCTGCTGGTGTTTGTAACCTTTGCACCATATTCTCCAAAGCCACTACCTGGGCGCGAAGCTCGTTGACTTCTTCTATTACACCGAGGTGATTGTCGGTTCGGATGAGCGGATAAATAAAATCTAGAATTTGATGTAGTATATAATCGTGACGAGATACCCTGGAAATGAGAGAGACAATGGTGTTTTGGACAGGGTCGTCGGTAAGTGTTTCAGGTTCTTCGTCAAGAGGGCAATGTGGTGGATGAAAAGGATCGCCTTCTTCTTGTCTCCAATGATTGAGGAGGCTACGAACCCATCCCCAATTCATCCAAAATAGATGATGGCTGATTGGTTGATCCATTCCAGTCACACTGCTTTCAGAGCTTGAGTGGGATTCCATATCGGAATTTGAGGGACTTGAACTAATGACGAATTCCATTTCGTTCGATTGAATAAAGGATTTTTTTGATATGAAATGATTTTTCGGCTATCGGGTGGTATTCTAATTACATAGAATATCTATATATATAGCGCAAAAGATTTCGTAGATTACGGAGGAATTTACGGGATATGTCAGGCAAAGTTTACAGTAACAGATACGCTAAGATATGAATTTTGTCTATACACTATTCATGCAATCAATGCAGTAAGACGTTTCTAGACTAAGAATGATAAGCAGGCAATTTCCGACAAAAACGATAAGCAAAACTTTTGACAATGCAGACACGGTCGAAGTCCAGACTCACTAATGCATCCTAACGACTACTAGTTAGACACACTAATGCATACCTGGTTCGCTAAGACCACCGCTCTGATACCAACTGAAAGGACCCGTTCATATACATTATAAACGATTCACAATATTTGATTACATCGCGAGGTATTTGACCTCTATATGATACATTTTACAAACATTGCATTAATTTTTAAAAGATAAACTTTATTCATATCTAAAGTTGACAGCATGCATACCATTTTATAATACATCTAACTATAATTGACTTAATAATAATCTTGATGAACTCAATGACTCGAATGCAATGTCTTTCGAAATATGCCATGAATGACTCCAAGTAATATCCTTAAAATGAGCTAATGCACAGCGGAAGATTTCTTTCAAACCTGAGAATAAACATGCTTTCAAGTGTCAACCAAAAGGTTGGTGAGTTCATTAGTTTATCATAATCATTCATTTCCATTATCTTAATAAACCACAATATTTTTATTAAACATAATTCCAATAGCAGCATCCTCTCGTCTGCATAAAGGTAAAATCATTTCCAATAATATAATAGACCACAAGATTTTCATTTTTCATAAACATAATCCTCAAGCAGAATCCTCTCGTCTGCATTAAGGTAAAATCATTCATATGGTGAACACCTGGTAAACGACATTAACAAGATGCATATAGAATATCCCCAAAACAGAATCCTCTCATCTGTATAACAGAATCCTCTCGTCTGTATAAAAATCGAAGTACTAAAGCATCCGTACCTCGGATGAGGTTTGTTAGGCCCATGGATCTATCTTTAGGATTCGCGTCAATTAGGGGTATTGTTCCCTAATTCTTAGGCTACCAAGCTAAAAGGGGCATATTCGATTCGATAATCCAACCATAGAATGTAGTTTCGATTACTTGTGTCTATTTCGTAAAACATTTATAAAAGCAGCGCATGTATTCTTAGTCCCAAATATATATATTGCAAAAGCATTTAAAAAGGGAGCAAATGAAACTCACAATACTGTATTTTGTAGTAAAAATACATATGACGTCATTGAACAAGTGTAATGTTGGCCTTGGATTCACGAACCTATATTAATTATATATATATTTATATGTTTGATCAATATCTGACTAACAATTTAGGTCAAGTCATAGTGTATCACAATCCTAATGCTCGAGACTAAATATGCAAAAGTCAACAAAAGTCATATTGACCAAAATGTCTTTCAAAATTTATACATGATTATTATATAGTTTAAATATAGTCATTTTATTTATTTAAATATTTTTAATAGATTTTATTAAAGTAAATAATATAGTTCTTTTATTAATTAATAAAATTTTATATTAAAATTTATATAATAAAAATATAATTGTATATATCTTAAGTAATAAAATTTATAAAGTTCATTTAATATCATAAAAATAATATAATAGGTATTATTAATGTAATTATATTATACGTAGTAAAATATCTTTGTATCATATATTTATTTGACAAAATAATATTGATAATAATAATAATAAGTAAAAGTTGTATTATTTTGTAATAATTATTATTATTCTACTAATAAAAATAAAAATAATTATATTTTCTAAAAATGATAAAATGATAATTTTTATTAACAATAGTACTAAAATGATAATAATAATGATGTTTCATATTAACAATGATATTTTTATTAAAAATAATAATTTTAGTAAAAATGATAGTTTTAATATTAATAATACTTTTAAAAATAATAATAGTAAAATAATAAAAACGATATTTTTTCTTTAAATCAATATCTTACAATATATTAATTTGATCATGATACTCATACACATTATTTACTAATCGCTTCGTTTAATAGTGTGACGTCCTCCCAATAGGGTCTGGAAGAAACGTTACTAATATCAAATAAACCAACATATTATAATACGAGAACAATACTAAATGAGAAAATTTAACTTTATTGAGTACGCAGCGGAAAATGAAATGTCGTTACAATAATGGAAATAACGATAAAGTAATTTTTCATATGCAGAAGTAATAAATGCGATATCTCTTGATCCTAAGTCCAAGTAGCATCACATAAGTAGTAGATAAGAAAGCTTGAATCAAACAGCACCTGAGACAAAACATGCTAAAGTGTCAACCAAAAAGGTTGAGTGAGTTCATAGATTTGTCATAAATAATGATTTCAGTAATAGTGTTAGACCACAAGATTTAGTTCGTAAAGTTGATCTCCCGCAGGATCAAAAAGTAGATCTCGCAGATCCAATAGTAGTGCTGATTCGTGATATTTTAGACTAAACGTTTGTTTTGTTGCCCCGATGATAAGTTGGCAGTACATTATCACCATGTTTAAATCATTATTAAGTAATACAAAGACATCGCGGTCAAATGTATCGGGGACGTTACTCCCGATAGGCCTACCCCCAATAATTAAGAATGCCTTATCCTGAAAGCAATTAAAAAATATCACTGTGGGGTCTTAGTAGCATAAGCTAGTCATAGCACAGTTTAAGTTCGTACTTGTGTCTAACATGTAAAACAGTTATAATAGTTGCGCATGTATTCTCAGCCCAAAAATATAGATAAAAAGGGAGCTATGAAAACTCATGATACGATATGATAGTTTGTATGATATGCGTATGATAGCAATGAACAAGTACAGAGTTGTCCTCGGATTCACGAACCTAAATCAAATATATATATATATATATATATATATATATATATATATATATATATATATATATATATATATATATATATATATATATATATATATATATATATTAACACATATACTCGTAATCAAATAAGCTTATGATTGTTATATATTTCTGTAGTTATATATATGTTTGATTGGTATTATATTAAAAATACCAAATTTGTTATATATGAATATTTATATAAGAATGTTAATATGTTTGTTATATGAAAATATAATTGTAGTATATGAAATAGGTGTATTTAATGTACAACATATTTATTTGTAAAAATAATAGTTTCGATAATAATGATTTACTAATGAGTATAATAATAATGGTAGTAATAGTAATTTTAATACAAATAATAGTTTTACTAATAATTATAAAGTAAAGATGATAGTTTTAGCAAAAATGATAACTTTTGTAAAAATGATAATAACGTTAGTAATTTTTAATAATAATAATACTAAAAAAAAAAAATCATACTGGTAATAGTAAATATGATAACATTAATAATATTTATAAATATAAAATGATACTAGTACTAATAATAATAATGATAACAATAATTTGTATTGTTAAAATAATAATTTTAATCATAATAATAATATGTGTTAAATAATAATAATAATATTAATTATAATACTAGTAACATTAACAATAACTAGTAATAACAATAATAATTATAATGATAATAATAGTTATATTAAAGATAATAATAATATCTAGTATTAATGATAGTAATAATAATTAATTTAACAATAATAACAATAATTATAATAATAATGATGAAAATATTAATAAGAAAACTACCTTAAAGCCTTCCTAAAAAAAGAATGCCAAGAATGGGACTCGAACCCTTGACCTCTCGCTAACCCGTAAACCTCCCAAACCATTCCTCTAGATCTGTTTTTCTGATAATATATGAATTCAACATATATTTAACCCGTTACTCTTTCTGTTTCTACTCCTTCTTCTCCTCTAAATCAAAACGGCCCAAAATCAAACCAAGCCTTGAATATCCATTAAAACTCGATGTACGATTGAAAAAGGAGACAGATATGAATAGAGTGAGGTGTTTTTGATCACAGGAAGAGAAAAGAATCGAAAAAAAAGTAACAAGACAGTAACAGTAGCGACGTGATGATATTTGATAAACTCAAACCTTAATTCGATATTCTAGACACTTTTAGGCTAGGGTTTCTTCACGAGATATTTTCCATATTACTCATAGAAACTATTGGAAATGTAATTTGAACTTAAAACATAACAGGAACTTCGAATTTGTTCAAGAACGAATCGTTTGAATTTTGCTTCAAAAACCTTTGATTTCGAAATTCGGATTCGATACGATGAATTAGAAGCTGTAACTTTGCAGAAAGATTCACTAAAGGATTCCTAACAACTTGGCTTTATTACATTTTGGAATTGAAATCGATTTTGAAGTTTTTAAATAATTGAGTATGAACAGAGGTTGAAGAAAAATATATTTCTGTTTTGTTTTAGGATTGGCAGTAGATGATTTAATGAATATAGTTGATACAATTGTTAGTTTAATAGCCCAGAATTCGGCATAAAACAAAACTATAACCAGTAGAAGGAATCGAGCAGTTATGATGAATAAATAAATAAAAATAGGAAGCAGGTAAATATTTAAAAAAGAAAAAAAGAAATGCAGTTGTGATCACGATCTAAAAGAATAAACAGGTTAATATAAAATAATAAAGCAGAAAAAGTGGATGCAGATCACATTCTGTAAATAATTTAGAGTAGTTAGGATAACTACCAAATTTTTGTATTTATTTGATATAATAATATATAAATATATTAATAATAATGCTTTTAATATTAATAAAATTAATAATAATAATATTAATAATAATATTAATATTAATGATAAATAATAATGTTAATATGGCAACATAAATAATAAAAATGATAAATTTTAATTATAATTAATAATAATGATAATAATTTATGTTGTTGTTGTATAATAATAATAATAACAAAAATAATATTACAATTTACATGTATAAAATTTTACTTCTATATCCTATATAATCAATACTATTTAGAATACTGATATTAATGTTAATATTAATATTTATAATAATAATGAAGGTAATATAAGTATAACAATTATAATTTAACTTGTAATTGAATATATTAATATTACAAGTTATTAATTTTGTAGTATATAATATGTATATTTATATTACATATTTATTTACATAAATTGTTCGTGAATCGTCGGTTTCATATAAAAGTTAAGTTTGAATTTAGTCGGAAATTTCCGGGTTATTATAAATAGCTTTTAATCGTCTTTTATATCGCATTCATATTAATAATAATAATAGTAATCATAATAATTAGATGTTACTAATATTAGTTTTAATTATAATAATACTACTAATAATAATATTATTGATAATACTAATAACTATTTGAATGATAATAATAATAATAATAATAATAATAATAATAATAATACTAATTATAACCTTAACAATAATAACGATAGTAATAATATTAAAAATAACAATAATATCTTTTATTAATAACGACAATGATAATAATAATAATAATAATAATAATAATAATAATAATAATAATAATAATAATAATAATAATAATAATAATAATAATAATAATAATAATAATAATAATTAGATTATAACGATGATACTAATGACGATAATAATAATCATTTTTTATAATAATACAAAAATTCAATTGACTATGACTTCTAAACCGTTCATCGAAACCATTCGATATCTAAATTAAAAGTTCTTAATTTTTCGCTAGCTTTCCAACGACATGCATATCATATACCTTATCTTAATAGCATATGTATTTAATTCAAGATTCGACATAACCTATCTAACGACAATAACGAACGTATAAGCATGCATAATCCTATATACTCGAGCACTAGTCAGCGATACACTAATAATATATAAAAGTTAAGTTATGAGTGCTCACGTATCAATATTGAGATTCAATATTGCAGGAAAAGTACGTAGACGCAACGAAGATGATAAACACTAGTTTGACTCATGAGCAATACTCCCGAACCATACCCATAACCTCCATAGTTATAACCCATAATATCCTTAACCTTATCCCGCTCGAAAAACAATTTCGAAATCACTCGGACAGCACTCCGTCGTAATATTTTATGTATACTAATAATATCTCGAAATAATACGAAGTAAATATATATATGTAAATCGATTGAGAGAATTTAGAGAAAAATATTTTTAAGTTTCTATGAAATAATGAAACCTATTGAATTCTATTTATAATAGATTTTTAAATTATTAAATTGAATTATTAAAGTATGAATTATTAAAGTGAATTATTAAAGTATGAATTATTAAAGTGAATTATTAAAGTATGAATTATTAAAGTGAATTATTAAAGTATGAATTATTAAAGTAAATTATTAAAGTTAAAGTAAAGTAAAAATAAAGTAAAGGTAAAGTTTAGGTATAGTAAAAGTATAAAACTATGTACGTATAATACGCGTATAAATATATATAATATTAATTTAAATCGTTATATATATTTAATAAAATAAAATATAAATATCGTTATCTTTATCATACTGGTTAAGTAATGAGTTGTCAAAAGTGGTTCTAGATATTTATAAGAGTTATATACATTTTAATAATAAAGTTCTTTTTAAACTGAAAACGTTTTTGTACGTTTGAAACTAAATCAAATAAATATGATAATTTTGTTTTCCAAAACTAAATATATTTAAGAATCATTTTGTTTAAAGTTTAAAATAATGGAAATCGTTATATCATAAAACGTTTTAGAAAAGTAGAATCATATATATTCATAATAGGTTTCAAGTTTTTAAATTACAGTCTGTTGATGAAGCATGAGATAAAGTTCAAAGGTTAAATAAACGTATGAAATCATCTTAATGAAAAATGTCGAGTTACTTATCGATATCAAACATCTAAGTTATTTACACTCCACGTTCTTACTTATAAATCACTTTACCATTTTCCGAATGTTGTCAAAAAGAATAGATTTCTTAAATCACAGTGGACCTCATAACATAGACCCGTAATCATATCACAATGTATCTGATAAATCAATTATTTGATATTATCTCCTAATTCCATCGATAAACGTATTGAAACAAATACGTTCATGTAAAGTATTATACGTTTAATACTTTATTAATATTCTCAAGTTATAATATATATATACATATATATACATATTTATTTATATATAATGGTTCGTGAATCGTCGGAATTTGGTCGAGATTATAATGAATGTATGAACACAATTTAAAATTCTTGAGATTTAACTAAACAAACTTTGCTTATCGTGTAGGAATAATATAAAGATAAAGTTTAAATTTGGTTGGAAATTTCCAGGTTGTCACAAATACCGGTACCGTACCGTACCGAAACCGAAAATGCCAAATTCAAGGAACCGAAACCTATATCGAATATCGATTGGTACCGTTTTTGATACCGATACCAGTTCGGTTTTGGTATTTCGATAATTTTGCTCATCCCTAGTATTGGGTATTACTACTTACTAAATTTAGGTCCATTCCCTTAAATCAAATGTAGTTGTGTGTGATAACCGGGAAAAATTTCCGACTAAATTTAAACTAAACTTCGACTGTTTCCGACAATTCACGAATAACCGGTTATAAAAAGATATGTATGTATATATATATATATATATATATATATATATATATATATATGTGTGTGTGTGTGTGTGTGTGTGTGTGTATGTGTGCGTGTGTGTGTATATATACATCATTTACATTCATTATTATTATCAGTATTATAATTATTATTATTACTAATTATCATTATCATTAATATAATTACTAATATATTCTTAATATTATTAGTATTAGTATTGATACTTAACATTAATATTAAAATAATGAAATATCATTATTTTTATTATTAATATTATTATTATCAAAATTATTATTATTATCATTTATCATTTATTATTATCATTATTATTAATATTATTATTAACATTATTAGTTATTATTATTGTGATCATTTTATTATTTTGATTATTATCTTGATTATTAGTATATTATCTTTATTATTACAAATACTATTATCAGTATTATTATTTATATAATTATTATTAGTATTAATATTAAAATACTTATTAATTATTAATACTAAATAAATATATATAAAAAGGGATCGACACATACCTAAATTGTGATATCTGATTTCATTATTTTATAAAAGCAATTAGGTATATCTGCTTTTAAGTCGATCATATCTGCCTTTTTATTTTTTTATCTGCTTTATATTTTTTTATATAATTCTGTCTGTTGAGGGATTCATCGTCGACCACTACAAGCTACCCAACAAAAATTCAGTTGAACTTTATGGCTATTTTAATCAACCAATTGCTCTATAAAATCCCTAATGCTAATCGTGAATTGAAACACAAAAACAAATTTAAATAAATAAATAAAAAAACGACTCCACTCTGTTCCTGAGTGAATTACCAAAAGCACAAATTCGAGTTGTATTGTAAAATCTGTTAATGTGGTGTTGTTAGAAATCATTCACTCAAACTTTCTTAAAAGTTTCAATTACCAATTCCTTATATCGAGCCTGAATTCGAGAGTCAAACTTTAAATTTCAAAAAGTCAACTAAGTGTTCATCGTAAAATTCAAGTTTGTTTTTATGTTTCAGTTGAAATTGAAGATTTAAAGAGTTTATAGGATTGATTTTAAATGTTTTTCATGTTGAAATCTTTGTCTCAAACGTTCTCAAATTCAAAAGAAAGTTTTATTTTTTTCTTTTCTTCGCGAACACAGCAGCAGGTCTTCTGCTTTTAATTTTTTTTTTTCGTTTTCTATTATTGCAAACAATTAATTTGGTTTAGTTCTAATTATGGAGAAGAGTTTAAAACATTGATTTTATGATTTGGGTCATTCAAATTTGTTGATGAAGAAGAAAAGAAACATGAAGAATTACGAGTTATATATATATGTATCTAGTAATAAATCAGAAAAGTAACAGCAGAGTAATGGTTAAGAGTGTTTGATGTGAACGAGAGGTCTCGGGTTCGAGTCTAGGCGACGACATTTATTTTTAAGGCTTCTTTTAAAGGTAGTTTCATTTTTTTTATTTGTTATTATTATTATTATTATTATTATTATTATTATTTATATTAATATTATCATTATAATTATTATAATTATTATTACTAGTATTATCATTATTATGATTAAATAACGTTAAGTATCATTATTATTAATATTAGTATTAGAATTACCATTTAACATTAATTTTAGTGTTATTATTAATAAGATTATTCAAATTACTATTAAACTATCATTTTTATTAAAATTAACATTTTTATTATTACTATTATTATTTTATTTTTATTATTATTATCATAACTATAATTACAATTATTATTATTATTATTATTATTATTCTTGTTATTACTAATATTATTATTATAAGTATTATTATTTATATTATAATGAGTATTATTATTATGTAATTACTAAAATCATTATAATAACTAACATTAACAGTAAACTTTATATTTTTACAATTATTATTATTAATATCATTATTTTTATCACTAATAGATTTATTAACATTGTTATCATAAACATTAAGTATTATCATTGTTATTTTTATCATTACTAATATTATTTTAGTAGTATTACAATTACTATTTTAAAAAACAAATGATATATATATATATATATATATATATATATATATATATATATATATATATTACACATAACATAATAAAATTTATATTCTTAAATATATAAAATGAATATGAGAAACTTATACGTTATTAATATAAAACTGGCATAACTAATAAATATATATATATATATATATATATATATATATATATATATATATATATATATATATATAAACTTATTCGATTACAAGTATATGTGTTAATATATATAAAACTGATATAGGTTCGTGAATCCAAGGACAACTTCGCACTTGTTCAGTACCATCATACACATATTTACTACAAACTATCGTATCGTATCGTGAGTTCATTTGCTCCCTTTTTATCTATATTTTTGGGCTGAGAATACATGCGCAACTTTTATAACTGTTTTACACGTTAGACACAAGTACTCAAACTTTTATGCTATATACGTGTTTTGTCATGCTAAATCCCTGCCGTAATATCGTTAATTGCTGAGGTATAAGATGCAAGCTTAGTTATTGTGAGTAGCGCTACTGAGAGTGACGTCTCTGTCCATTTGACCGTTGGTCTTTGGATACATAATAATGATTCAACGACACGAATAACAAGTGTCACAGGGTAACTTTTGTTTAGTCGCGATATTACAAACAACAACTCTTTCGATTAATATATTTGGTATTAATCAACTTTAAACTGAAATCTTGTGGTCTAATGCTATACTGAACTATTGATTTATGATAAACCTATGAACTCACTCAACCTCGTGTTGACTTTTTAAAACATGTTTATTCTCAGGTACTTAAATATTGCTTCCGCTGTATATCTGCTGCTTTGATGATGATTGCTTGCTATGCTTGGAGTCTTCATTACATATCATATCAATTAAAGACATTTAATGCTCTAAATACAATGTAATCTATTTATCTTCCACTGCAAAACTCAATAAAACGTCTCATATAGAGTCGTTCTCGTTTATACAACTATGATTTAATATAATTAGTCACAAATACCCCAGGCCCTATTTGGGGGTGTAACAGATTGGTATCAGAGCAGGTTGTTGTAGAGAACCAGGATTGCATTTTATGTGTGCCTTATACAATTAGGTACCTTAGCAATGTAGGACTACAACTTTCCTTGACCATAGTACCTTTAATTGTTGCCTTTAATTGTTAAATGCTACATTATACCTTAGAAACTATGCTCATTAAATTCTTTAATCTTCCTTAGAATGCCAAGCCAATTTAAGAACTCTGCTCACTCTCCTAAGTACTATCCAATTCCGCCACCACATTTAAATGCGACACCGTTCTCGACATTCCTTTATCATCTATCATGGTTTTGTGTATTACATAGGTAATACATGAAATGTTATCCATGATTCTTGAAATCTCTACTATTCATATTCATTACTTTCAAAATCTTTGCTTTCTCGTTATTTTTGATCATTGAATTTTCTTAACGGATGGCGTCTACGAAACTCTAGAATGGAAGGGTTTGGATTACCGATTTAAAGGATCCTATAGCTCAAGCCCCTAGACCTGAATAGGCCATTACGAATTGAAAGTCTTTAATCGAAAGATTATCTGATTACATACTTATCATTTTAATCTCGACACGTCATATCGCCATTATTACATAAATGGAGTATAGAAAAATCATATATTATCATATATTATCATATCTATTCCAATAGACTTTGTCTAACACTTTTCCTAAATTTCCTCCGTAAATTACGAAAATATTTTTGCTATATATACGTATTCAAGGAGACGAATATATCATTCAGTATCCAACACCCATTTCTTATCAAACCTTATTCTAACCACATAATATGAATTTCTCACTTGATTCCTCGAGCTCCACAGGCAGCGTAACCAGAACGAACGAACCAATTAGTCATCATCAATTCTGGATGAATTGGGGATGGGTTCGTAGTCGACTCAATCAATGGAGACAAGAAGAAGGTGATCCCTTCCACCAACCGAATTCACCTCTTGGCGAAGAACCTGAAGCGCTTACCGTGAACCAGTCCGAAACACCATTTTTCTCTTCTTTCCAGTGTATCCCGTCATGATTATATAATATCGAAGATTCTAGATCTTATTCACCCCCTTGTTCCAACCTCCAATCATCCCGGAATAGTAGAAGAAGTCAACGAGCTTCGCGCTCGAATAGTGGCTCTAGAGAATATGGTGCAAAATCTGAGAGCATCAGCAGCACCAGCAGCATAACCAGCACCACCAGTACCATCAGTACCACCAACACCACAAGCACTGTAAGCACCATCAGCATCACCACCAACAGCACCAGTACCAACAACAACATCCGCATCCCACGCCTCAACATCACACTTAGTACCTCAAACATCAACATCATACGCCCCATAGATACAAAAGAATATTAGTAATAATGAGTTAAGATGTATTAACTCATTCTTCGTGAAGAATTATATATGTATACTTTATATATATATATATATGATTTGGAACAATAATAAATCTTGTCGTACTAAGCTATTACGTGAGAATCTTAACTAGTAAGTACTACTTGGTTAATTCATATCACCAATATGCTATGATGTACACCCTTCGTTAATGAATTAACAATTGTTAATCACTGCTTCAACACAATAAACTCCATTTCATAATAAATCAAGTGTAACGACAAATGTATTGATTCATAACTTCATTAGCGAAATATTTCGCAACAATTATGAAATCTCTAAGGTTTTAGAGATTATTCATTCTCGTTTCAACCATAAATCAAATGAGTTTAATATTATATTAATTCATTAAATCCATGATTACATCTGAAGGAAAATATATATATGTACGTAGATTTTCATAAAGACTGTAATTAAAACTCTTTTGTACAAACTGTTAATTGTGAAAATATTTTAACGGGTAGGTAATACCAGAGAAATATTTATATCTCACATTAATATGTTACATTATACATTCTTCAATTCTGATTCTCATGAATTATATTCATTCGTATTCTGTGATGAATTATCACATCAAACCATCGAAATTATCATTCATTACTTTTGAAATTTACAACATTTCTTCGTCAACCGTTAGATCCGTTGACACTTACATCCTGCGTTTAACACTCAAATTCAAAATTCTTGAAAACATCCTTTGTATCTTGACGATCACAATCAGCATTTAATCATCTAAAAACGAAATTTCTTGAAACCATCTCGGATTGATAACCGATGATTCAAGAATGGCTGCATTAAATGCAGAGGAAATAGCAAAATTATAGAAGATCTTAAGGGCCAAAAGTTTGATAATAAAGAATGGTATAAGCTCAGATTTGGAACTGGAAAACGGATTGAGCAAACTATGAAGGAGGCTGTGGACAAATCGACTAAACCTGTGTTCAAAGAATCCAGATGATTCAGTATCTGCTGAAATCCTTAACGAATACCTGGCTCCTTACTTACCTTAAATTCTTACAGAAGAATTTTCATCATTATCCTTCTACTTTAAATATTTTGGAAATTCTAAGATATCATCGTATCTTTCGTTATAAATATCTTCGATATTTCTGAAGATATCTTCATAACTATTCTTGTCCACAATTAATTATCTCTTTACGATATCTTTACTACATCATAAAGGAAACTATTTTAGTTTCTATGTTCTGTAGAATTCAAGTTTAAATTTTGAATGATTTGAAGTAGTATTGGGAATTGAAGCATGAATTAGTATAATATAATGACGTCAGGCCAACATGATTATATTACAGTAAGTCATGCTAAATTTTTAATGGAAGATGATGATTCATAATCATCATTTGCCATGTTACACGACTCTTACATTCTACTAAATCTCTAAACATATCAAGAACATATTTTATTGATAGTTCTATCTTTTCCGGATATTTTGGTAATTTGACAAATCAAATCGTGCTATTACATTTCCTTCTGCTTTGTATATTTTGATCATTTGAAACTCCCTACCTACAAATTCTGGACCATTATTCGCTTGACTTGAAACCGGGAAGGAAAAACAAAAGCATGGAGCTCCTAAATATAAAGGAAAATATAAAGCCCGATAATAACACCGAAATTACAAACCATGTATATCAATGCGTATAGCAATATAAAGACACGGGAGAACTAAAAACACTATAAATCCAAGAGCATAGTAGAAGTAAAAAGATTCCTCTGGTGGTAAATGAAAAAGAAGAATGACTGTATATATGGTCAATATAATAACAAGGATCAATACGGGATTAAGTATTTCCTTAATCTTTTAGAAGTATGAATTGAGGAAAAAGTACAGAAGTGGTGAAGATAATGAAACGGAAGAAGCTAATTTATAGCGAAATTCCAGACACAGCAATCGAGGCAATTCACCGCATTTAATTAAAGAAAATCCTAATTTTCTTAATTACCGGAGAATCAAATCTTATAAAGATTATGAAGATTTCTTTAAATCCCTTGAATTCCGGAAATCAACTTTAACCATATCAAAAGTTAAGGCGAACATTTAATTTCCTTATTTCACTCTTTCGTGATAGCTTCATTTATACTCTTCCTGTAATCAAATCGTTTCATCCATATTACCCAATGTTGATAAAACTCTATTTTTCAACTCATATTCATCATTCTTGTTGTAAACAATGACGATCTCTATCAAATTTCATGACCGCGATTTTCACGAACTCCTCTTTTGTCTATCCTAATATTGTGGCATAAATGCTCACGGTTTAAATAAACTCACTATTATTCATAACACATTTCATGTGTATTGAAATGCTTGTATAGCGTTATCATCTCTTTCTGAGAAAACCTAATCAATGACACTCTTGTTAAATCCTTTAGATAACCTCCGCATTAATGAAGAACCTGTAGAAATTATGGTTCGTATGATTTAAACTCTTGAAACAAATCAATATTCTATCCGTTGAAATTCACGCAAGGCCCCGAGTATACCTGGGAATGTGTAAACCAAATAAAACGAAAATATCCTCACCTGTTTACAAACCATGCCGACTGATGGCAACAACTAAATTTCGGGACGAAATTTCTATTAACAGGGGGATACTGTGATAACCCGGAAAAATTTTCGACTAAATTTAAACTAAACTTTGACTGTTTCCGACAATTCACGAAAAATCGGTTATAAAAAGATATGTATATATATATATATATATGTGTGTGTGTGTGTGTGTATATACATCATTTACATTCATTATTATTATCAGTATTATAATTATTATTATTAATAATTATCATTATCATTAATATAATTACTAATATATTATTAATATTATTAGTATTAGTATTAATACTTAACATTAATATTAAAATAATGAAATATCATTATTTTTATTATTAATATTATTATTATCATTTATCATTTATTATTATCATTATTATTAATATTATTATTAACATTATTAGTTATTATTATTGTGATCATTTTATTATTTTGATTATTATCTTGATTATTAGTATATTATCTTTATTATTACAAATACTATTATCAGTATTATTATTTATATAATTATTATTAGTATTAATATTAAAATACTTATTAATTATTAATACTAAATAAATATAAAAAAAGGGATCGACACATACCTAAATTGTGATATCTGATTTCATTATTTTATAATAGCAATTAGGTATATCTGCTTTTAAGTCGATCATATCTGCCTTTTTATTTTTTTACCTACTTTATATTTTTTATATATTTCTGTCTGTTGAGGGATTCATCGTCGACCACTACAAGCTACCCAACAAAAATTCAATCGAACTTTATGGCTATTTTAATCAACCAATTGCTCTATAAAATCCCTAATGCTAATCGAGAATTGAAACACGAAAACAAATTTAAATAAATAAATAAAAAACGAGTCCATCTCTGTTCCTGAGTGAATTACCAAAAGCACGAATTCGAGTTGTATTTCAAAATCTGTTAATGTAGTGTTGTTAGAAATCATTCACTCAAACTTTCTGAAAAGTTTCAATTACCAATTCCTTATATCGAGCCTGAATTCGAGAGTCAAACTTTAAATTTCAAAAAGTCAACTAAGTGTTCATCGTAAAATTCAAGTTTGTTTTTATGTTTCAGTTGAAATTGAAGATTTAAAGAGTTTATAGGATTGATTTTAAATGTTTTTCATGTTGAAATCTTTGTCTCAAACGTTCTCAAATTCGAAAGCAAGTTTTATTTTTTTTCTTTTCTTCGCGAACACAGCAGCAGGTCTTCTGCTTTTAATTTTTTTTCTCCTCGTTTTCTATTATTGTAAACAATTAATTTGGTTTAGTTCTAATTATGGAGAAGAGTTTAAAACATTGATTTTATGATTTGGGTTGTTCAAAATTGTTGATGAAGAAGAAAAGAAACATGAAGAATTACGAGTTATATATACTTGTATCTAGTAATAAATCAGAAAAGTAACAGCGGAGTAATGGTTAAGAGTGTTTGATATGAATGAGAGGTCTCGGGTTCGAGTCTAGGCGACGACATTTATTTTTAAGGCTTCTTTTAAAGGTAGTTTCATTTTTTTATTTATTATTATTATTAATATTATCATTATAATTATTATAATTATTATTACTAGTATTATCATTATTATGATTAAATAACATTAAGTATCATTATTTTTAATACTAGTATTAGAATTACCATTTAACATTAATTTTAGTGTTGTTATTAATAAGATTATTCAAATTACTATTAAACTATCATTTTTATTAAAATTAACATTTTTATTATTACTATTATTATTTTATATTTATTATTATTATCATAACTATAATTACAATTATGATTATTATTATTATTATTGTTATTACTAATATTATTATTATAAGTATTATTATTTATATTATAATGAGTATTATTATTATGTAATTACCAAAATCATTATCATAACTAACATTAACAGTAAAATTTATATTTTTACAATTATTATTATTAATATCATTATTTTTTATCACTAATAGATTTATTAACATTGTTATCATAAACATTAAGTATTATCATTGTTACTTTTATCATTACTAATATTATTTTAGTAGTATTACAATTGATATTTTAACAAACAAATGATATATATATATATATATATATATATATATATATATATATATATATATATATATATATATATATATAATATATTTACACATAACATAATAAAGCTTATATTCTTAAATATATAAAATGAATATGAGAAACTTAAATGTTATTAATATAAAACTGGCATAACTAATAAGTTTATATATATATATATATATATATATATATATATATATATATATATATATATATATATATATATATATATATAAACTTATTCGATTACAAGTATATGTGTTAATATATATAAAACTGATATAGGTTGGTGAATCCAAGGACAACTCCGCACTTGTTCAGTGCCATCATACACATATTTACTACAAACTATCGTATCGTATCGTGAGTTCATTTGCTCCCTTTTTATCTATATTTTTGGGCTGAGAATACATGCGCAACTTTTATAACTGTTTTACACGTTAGACACAAGTACTCAAACTTTTATGGTATATACGTGCTTTGTCATGCTAAATCCCTACCGTAATATCGTTAATTGCTGAGGTATAATTTCATGATCCATCCTAATCCATCAGGACGAATACATTACATTTGGTTACATCGCGAGGTACTTGACCTCTATATGATACATTTTACAAACATTGCATTCATTTTTAAAAGACAAACTTTCTTTACATCGAAAGTTGACGGCATGCATACCATTTCATAATATATCCAACTATAATTTACTTCATAATAATCTTGATGAACTCAACGACTCGAATGCAACGTCTTTTGAAATATGTCATGAATGACTCCAAGTAATATCTCTAAATGAGCAAATGCACAACAGAAGATTTCTTTCATACCTGAGAATAAACATGCTTTCAAGTGTCAACCAAAAGGTTGGTGAGTTCATAGGTTTATCATAAAACAATAAAATTCATCATTTTGATAGACCACAAAATTTAAATCCTGCATGGTACAAATGGGCCCGAATCCTATACCCACCTGTAATGTACATGCAATATCTTTTAAATACAGTACACCTTTCTCGTGTACGAAATTATCTTTCATAAAACTTAGTAACCGTACACATATCTTGTGCACAAAAATAACATACACATAACCTGTGTATAAAATCATTCTCTCGATACATAATATTCACTTTTCATTGCTTTCATAGCTTGGCTTGGTAACCGACCTTAACATATAATGCGCATAATAATATCCCAAAACAGAACATCTCGTCTGTATAATAATCATATCAACTTCGAAGTACTAAACACCACGCCCACTAGCCCTTCCGTCTAGTGAACATTCTGGGTGGGGGTGTTAAACCCGGTAGCTACCTTTAGGATTCGCGTCAATTAGGCGTGCACTAATTCTCAAAATTAGTGATGTTCCCTAATTCTTAGGTTACCAAGCAATAATAATCAGGGGAAAAATATTCATATCAATTGCGGCAATTATCACGTCCACATAATTCAATGGTGGCAATTATCACGTCCACATAATTCATTCGAGGAATGTTTTGCTTGTGTATATCTCGTCAAACATTTATAAAAGTATTTCATGTATTCGCAGTTCAAAATGTATTTCAAAAGCATTTAATAAAGCAGTTGTAAAAGTAGCGCATGTATTCTCAGTCCCAAAAATGTAAAGAGTAAAAGGGAATCAAATGAACTCACATATTGTATTTTGTAGTAAAAATACATATGACGACATTGAACAATGCAGGGTTGGCCTCCGATTCACGAACCTATAACATTTGTATATTTATTAATATACATAGTTGTAATTGAACACATAAATATATATATATATATATATATATATATATATATATATATATATATATATATATATATATATATATATATATATATATATATAATGTATTAGTTATATCATTTTTATGTTAATAATATAGATGTTTTATATATTCATTTTGTATTAAAAAAATGTATTAAATTTTTGTTATGTTATAAGTGTTAAATATATATATTTATGTATTTTATTTGTTTAATAAAACAGTAGTTCTAATTATACTAAGTTAATATTAATAAATATAATAATAATAACTTTAATAATAAACTTATGTTAATAATAACTCTATTAGTGCTAATAACAATGATATTTATAATAATACTTGTAAAGATATTAATTTTACTGTTTACGATAGTTATGATATTAATGATTCACTAATAATAATAATAATATCCTTATTAAAATGATAGTAATAATAATAATAATGACATTATTAATAATGATACTTTTGTTTAATAATAATAATAATACTGATAGTTATAAAAGTGATACTTTTACTAATATTAATGAGAGTAATGATAACTTGTATTATTTTCATAATAATAATAATAATAATAATCCTAATCATAATCATACTAATAACAATATTATAACTATTAGTGATAATAATAATAATTTTTGTACTTACATTTATAATCATAATAAATGAAAATTTTATCATAATACTTATATTAATAATAATATTATTAATAACTATAATATTAATATTAATAACAATAATAATAATAATAATAATAATAATAATAATAATAATAATAATAATAATAATAATAATAATAATAATACTAAGGGTGATACTAATAATAACAATAATGATAATGAAAGTAAAAACATTTATATATCAATCTTATTTTACATTTTTAACTTTAAAGTTTATATTATATTTTATTATTTTCAATTATTATTATATATATACTAACATTTATATTTACGTAATTATTACACACAATTGTTCGTGAATCTTCGGGAACAATCGAAGGTCAATTGAATATATTAAAACAGTTCAAAAATTTTGAGACTCAACATTACAGACTTAGCTTATCGTGTCGAAATCATATAAAGATTAGGTTTAAATTTGGTTGAAAATTTCCGGGTCGTCACAGTACCTACCCGTTAAAGAAATTTCGTCTCGAAATTTGAATGAGGTCGTTATGGCTAACAATAAGAATGTTTTCTTGAGAAATATGAGCTGATAAATAGAGTTTTATTATCATTGAGTAATATGGATAAAGCAATTCGATTATTCGAAGAGCACGAATGAAGCTATCACAAAAGAGTGAAATGAGAATATAAAGATTCATCTCAATTCTTGACTTGGACACAGTTGATTTCCGAAATTCAAAGGATTTAAAGAAAATCTTCGAAATCTAAAAGATTTAATTCTTAGACGAATAAGGAAATTAAGATCTCTATAATTAAATACGGTGATCTGCCTCGATTGCTCTGTCTGATATTCCCATTATAAATAAAACTTTTTTCGCTCCATTAGTTTCACATTCCTATACTTTCTTTCTTAGTTCATATATCCCAAAAGATTGTGAAAATGCTTAATCCAGTTCTAATCCTTGATATTTTTCTAATTATCATTTCTGTCATCCTTCTTTTCAATCTTCCACCAGAAAAATCTGTTTACTTCTACAATTACCTTGGGGTGATACTATTCTTAATTATACCATGTATTTATATTCGTATTAATATCCACGGTTTGTAATTTCTGTGTTGTTATTGGGTTTTATATCTTCCCTTATATTTCGAAGCCCCTGCTTCTGTCTCCTGTAACCATTGTCATCCACAGTTAATGCTTTCTCTTATTTGCTGCGATTTATACCCCCATTTACACTTCGAAGCTTTATGCTCTGTTTTCTCTTCTATCCATTAAGCACATTAAGTAATGGTCCAGAATTCGCGGGTATGAAGTTTCGAATGCACATGACTAACGTTTTAAGAGTGAGATTGTAATAGCACGATCTTGACTTGTTAAATTATCAGAATTCAAGAGAGAAGATAGAACTATCAAGAAAATAAGTTCTTGAGGTGTTTATAGATTAGATGGAATGTAGGAGTCGTGTAACATAGCACATGATGACATTATAATATGTGAATCATCATGTTTCATTAGAAACTTAACATGACTTACTGTAATATAATTACGTTGATCAAGTGTCATTATATTATACTAACTCATGCATCAGTTCCCAATACTACTTCAAAAATATTCATATTTTAAACTTGAATTTTTCAGAATTTAGAAACTAAAACAGTTTCCTTTCTGATGTAATATTGATAGCATAAACAGATGAATAATTTCGGACAAGAATATTTATGAAAATATCCTCAGAAATATCGAAGATATTTATAATGATATTTTAGAATTTCTAAGATCGAAGGTTGATGGAGAAAGATTTTTCCACAAGATTTAACATGAGTATGGAGCAAGATATTTTCTAAAGATTTCATCGGATACAGAATCATCTGGATTCTTTGAATATAGGGTTTGGTTCTTGTATTTGTCCTCGGTCTCCTTCATAGTTTCGCATAATTCGGTTTTGGTACTAAATTTTCTATTGTGCGTTTCCAACACTCAATTCTTTATCATTAAACTTCTGATGGTTGGAGTTGTTTACAGTTGATTACAGTTTCTGTTACTTCATTCAGCTATATTAAAAATTGGGAGTATCGATTCGTAGACTGGGTGCTTTTTAGAAATTCAGAATTGAAGATCATAATCCTAAGAGATAAATGTTATATGTATACATATAACTGTTGATGTAGACATGCTGCAAGATTTAAAATACTGATTGCTAATTCCTGGTAATTGGTATGGTAATTCTCGTTATATGATGTGGATAAGTACATAATAGGGTTTTAAATGAATGTAATGGTTTTTCGGAAAGTCAAAGATCAATGAAGTTGCTGGTAAGTTTACTGCTAATGTGGTGGAATATTAACGGTTTCCCGATAACGATGACGAAAGGCAACTTATATATCGAGGTTATAATAAGGCTAATCTGAATGAAAAGTCGAAGTTAACTTGCTGAAGCTGTGACAAAATTGACTACTTTGAAAAGGGATTGCAAAGTTATTTTCGGTAATAACAACGCCAACGGAGCTAGCACAGATAAGTGTTAAACGTTTACTCAGGTTTTGAGTGTTTTCAAGTGCATAACTATTTGCATCAATCTCTTCTTACGATGAAGTACGGTTGGTCCATTCTCCCGATTAAGGTGTTTTCAAGAATCATGAAAAGTTTGAACGCAGATTGTAATCGTCAAGATACAAATGAGGTTTAAAATGAAATCAAGTGGCAAACTTGAAGAATTGCTTAGTTTCATATGTTATAATCACTATTTTAATTCATTTTAATTGTCCAATGTTGATAGTCCACAGTTAGCAATTCAATAATTTATATATATAATTTAATATATAATATTTGAATTAATTAATACGTATCGTGACCCGTGTACATGTCTCAGACTCGATCACAACTCAAAGTATATATATTATTGTAGAATCAACCTCAACCCTGTATAGTTAACTCGATCATTACTGCATATAGAGTGTTTATGGTTATTCCAAATAATATATATATATATATGCATCGATATGATATGTCAAAACCTTGTATACGTATCCCGATATTTAAAGTGCGTAAAATAAATAACAGAAATTAAATGGCGATAAATAAAATTACGAGAATATAAATTGCGATAAATAAAATGTAATCAGTTAACTAGGAACAGTTAGCTAGGAATAGTTAGCGTGGATTCTTAACAAAATTTTTCTCATAGTTAATTTGTTTGTTTCTAACAAATTTTATTTTGTCCAATGTTTTCTTCATTATGCCACTTGTTGGATTCTGATAGGTCAAAATCCAAATATGAAATTGAATGAAAATGGTTATTTTGTGGTGAACGGATTCGTATATCTTGTGGATGTAAGTAGGATAGTAAATAACTGTTGAATCAAATTCGAAGAATGTACAATGTAACTTATTAATGTGAAATCTAAATATTCCTTGGGTATTACCTACCCGTTAAAATATTTTCATCATTAACAGTTTTGTACGAAAGAATTTTTAATTACAATCTTTATGAAAACATATATACATATATATTTCCTTTAGATGTAATCATGGATTTAATGAGTCAATATGATATTAAAATCATTTGATTTACCATTAGAATAAGAATATATAATCTCTAAAACATTAGAGATTACATAATCGCCATGTCGAACGAAAATAAAATAGATAGAACGATACGTAGTACGATGATTATATTCGAGGTACAAAATGAGATGTTGAGACATGGATTGTTGATGGTACTGGTGCTGTTATTGATGGTACTGTTGGTGTCGGTGTTGTTGCTGAAGCTGGTAAATTTTGCACCATATTCTCCAAATTGATTACTTGAGCGCGAAGCTCGTTGACTTCTTCTATTATACCGGGATGATTGTCGGTCGGAACGAGCGGATGAATAAGGTTTAGAATTTGGGATATCATATAATTATTGCGAGATATCGTGGAAATGAGGGTGAATATGGTGTTTCAGACAGGTTCGCCGGTAAGTGCATCAGGTTCTTCACCATGAGGGGAATGTGGTGGATGGAAAGGATCGCTTTCTTCGCGTCTTCATCGGTTAAGTCGTCTACGAACTCATCAGATGAATTGGGAATGGCTTATTGGTTGATTCATTCTGGTGACACAGCTTTCGGAGCTTAGGTGAATATCCATGTCGGAATAGCTGTCGGAATAACTATCGGAATAGCTATTGAAATCTGAGGGACTCGAACTGGTTAAGGGATTCATCTCGTACGATCAGATGAAGGATTTTTGATAAGAAATAGATTATAGGATGTAGATTAGTACCCTGCAATACATAATTTACATATGCATATATAATACTAAAATCCCATAAGTTACGGAGGATTCTACAGAAACTGTCAGGAAAAGTCTACAGTAACAGATACGCTAAGATATGAATTTTTGTCTATACACTATTCATGCAATCAATGCAGTAAGATGTGTCTAGACTAAGAGTGATAAGCAAGTGATTCCCTAAGAATGATAAACAGGTAATTTTCGACACAAAATGATAAGCAAAACTTTTCACATGCAGACACGGTCGAAGTCCAGACTCACTAATGCATACTAACAACTATCAGTTAGACACACTAATGCAGACCTGGTTCGCTAAGACCACTGCTCTGATACCAACTTTCATGACCCTTCCTAATCTATCAGGACGAATACATTACATTTGGTTACATCGCGAGGTACTTGACCTCTATATGATACATTTTACAAACATTGCATTCATTTTTAAAAGACAAACTTTCTTTACATCGAAAGTTGACGGCATGCATACCATTTCATAATATATCCAACTATAATTTACTTGATAATAATCTTGATGAACTCAACGACTCGAATGCAACGTCTTTTGAAATATGTCATGAATGACTCCAAGTAATATCTCTAAATGAGCAAATGCACAGCGGAAGATTTCTTTCATACCTGAGAATAAACAGGCTTTCAAGTGTCAACCAAACGGTTGGTGAGTTCATAGGTTTATCATAAAACAATAAAATTCATCATTTTGATCGACCACAAGATTTAAATCCTGCATGGTACAAATGGGCCCGAATCCTATACCCACCTGTAATGTACATGCGATATCTTTTAAATGCAGTACACCTTTCTCGTGTACGAAATCATCGTTCATAAAACTTAGTAACCGTACACATATCTTGTGCACAAAAATAACATACACATAACCTGTGTATAAAATCATTCTCTCGATACATAACATTCACTTTTCATTGCTTTCATAGCTTGGCTTGGTAACCGACCTTAACATATAATGCGCATAATAATATCCCAAAACAGAACATCTCGTCTGTATAATAATCATATAAACTTCGAAGTACTAAACACCATGCCCACTAGCCCTTCCGTCTAGTGAACATTCTGGGTGGAGGTGTTAAACCCGGTAGCTACCTTTAGGATTCGCGTCAATTAGGCGTGCACTAATTCTCAAAATTAGTGATGTTCCCTAATTCTTAGGTTACCAAGCAATAATAATCAGGGGAAAAATATTCATATCAATTGCGGCAATTATCTCGTCCACATAATTCAATGGTGGCAATTATCACGTCCACATAATTCATTCGAGGAATGTTTTGCTTATGTTTATCTCGTCAAACATTTATAAAAGCATTTCATGTATTCGCAGTTCAAAATGTATTTCAAAAGCATTTAATAAAGCAGTTGTAAAAGTAGCGCATGTATTCTCAGTCCCAAAAATATAAAGAGTAAAAGGGAATCAAATGAACTCACATATTGTATTTTGTAGTAAAAATACATATGACGACATTGAACAATGCAGGGTTGGCCTTCGATTCACGAACCTATAACATTTATATATTTATTAATATATATAGTTGTAATTGAGCACACACACACACACACACACACACAGATATATATATATATATATATATATATATATATATATATATATATATATATATATATATATATATATATATATATGTATTAGTTATATCATTTTTATGTTAATAATATAGATGTTTTATATGTTCATTTTGTATTAAAAAAATGTATTAAATTTTTGTTATGTTATAAGTGTTAAATATATATATATATATATATATATATATATATATATATATATATATATATATATATATATATATATATATATATATTATGTATTTTATTTGTTTAACAAAACAGTAGTTCTAATTATACTAAGTTAATATTAATAAATATAATATTAATAACTTTAATAATATGCTTATGTTAATAATGACTCTATTAGTGCTAATAACAATGATATTTATAATAATACTTGTAAAGATATTAATTTTACTATTTACGATAGTTATGATATTAATGATTCACTAATAATAATAATAATAATATCCTTATTAAAATGATAGTATTAATAATAATAATGACGTTGTTAATAATGATACTTTTGTTTAATAATAATAATAATACTGATAGTTATAAAAGTGATATTTTTACTAATATTAATGAGAGTAATGATAACTTGTATTATTTTCATAATAATAATAATAATAATCCTAATCATAATCATACTAAGAACAATATTATAACTGTTAGTGATAATAATAATAATTTTTGTACTTACATTTATAATCATAATAAATGAAAATTTTATCATAATACTTATATTAATAATAATAATATTAATAACTATAATATTAATATTAATAACAATAATAATAATAATACTAAGGGTGATACTAATAATAACAATAATGATAATGAAAGTAAAAACATTTATATATCAATCTTATTTTACATTTTTAACTTTAATGTTTATATTATATTTTATTATTTTCGATTATTATTATATATATACTTACATTTATATTTACGTATTTATTACATACAATTGTTCGTGAATCGTCGGGAACAATCGAAGGTCAATTGAATATATTAAAATAGTTCAAAAATTTCGAGACTCAACATTACAGACTTAGCTTATCGTGTCGAAATCATATAAAGATTAGGTTTAAATTTGGTTGAAAATTTCCGGGTCGTCACATATAAGATGCAAGCTTAGTTATTGTGAGTAGCGCTACTGAGAGTGACGTGTCTGTCCATTTGACCGTTGGTCTTTTTATACATAATAATGATTCAATGACACGAATAACAAGTGTTACAGGGTAACTTTTGTTTAGTCGCGATATTACAAACAACAACTCTTTCGATTAATATATTTGGTATTAATCAACTTTAAACTGAAATCTTGTGGTCTAATGGTATACTGAACTATTGATTTATGATAAACCTATGAACTCACTCAACCTCGTGTTGACTTTTTAAAGCATGTTTATTCTCAGGTACTTAAATATTGCTTCCGCTGTATATATGCTGCTTTGATGATGATTGCTTGCTATGCTTGGAGTCTTCATTACATATCATATCAATTAAAGATATTTAATGCTCTAAATACAATGTAATCTGTTTATCTTCCGCTGTAAAACTCAATAAAACGTCTCATACTATGATTTGATATAATTAGTCACAAATACCCCAGGCCCTATTTGGGGGTGTGACATTGTGTCTTAAGGCGAGTTACTTTTCCATTTACTAATCTGTTTCTGTATAACTCTTAATTTAGTAAGTAAAATTATTGTTTCTTTGTCACTTAATTTGTTACCTAAACGAAAATTTAGTCTGTGTTTATGAGACATAGAATTAGACACCCATTCTCATTAAGAGAAAAATAGAAACAAGACTTATTACATATAAAAAAAAAGTAAACAACCCTAGGGTGCTTCCAATGCCTCCCTTTCCAGGACTAGCCCACATCAGTAGCACATCAGCACTTCCTTCTCAGGACTAACCCAGGACTAAACACTATACTTCCTCAAATAAATTGGAACCCATTATATTAATTAATTAATTAATTAATTAAATGTACAACTAAAGAAGCAAAATGTACCACACAATATAACATAATTCTCTGTCCACAAATATGATTGAAATAGACATGGATAAGGACTAAAGGCTAGACTAAAGGCTGGACTATTTTCTACTAATGGTGTCCTCGAGAACTAAGAGGAGGACGGCTTGAAAGGCATAACTGTTGGGACCAGTGTAGCAAAAATCGGAAAACTCGGCCGATTTCTCGGGGAGAAATCGGTTTGACCTCCCTGCCGAGAACTCGTTTTGGAATCGGCCAAAAAATCGTTCAACGACCAAAAATCGGTCAAATCTAGGAAAAATCGGTCAAATCTAGGAAAAATCAGTCAAATCTCGAAAAAAATCGGTCAAATCTCGGTAAAATCGGTCAATTCTCGGAAATATCGGTCAAAACTCGGTAAAATCGGTCAAATCTCGGGAAAAACTCGGTAAAATCTTAAAAGTCAACGAAAGTCAACTGTCGATAACTCCCCGAGTTCTCCGAGTTCTCGTTTTGAAGACCCTGCCGAGAACTCCCCGAGAACCGATTTCTGCAACCTTGGTTGGGACCACCCTTAGGCTGACATACTGCCCAAATACATCAACGTATGAGGTTCTGTATTATTATTATTATTATTATTATTATTATTATTATTATTATTATTATTATTATTATTATTATTATTATTATTATTATTATTATTATTATTATTATTATTATTATTATTATTATTATTATTATTATTATTATTATTATTATTATTATTATATATAATGATCAAAAGGAAGTGGCTTGGGACTGGGTTCGTCACTAATTCTTTGCTTCAGATTGGAATAACTAGCTTTGTTTGGAGACATAGCAATATTTTTCTATTTAAGTCAAAATGTATCTTGTGTAAGTTTGTTACCCATATACGACAAAAGCTAGTTACTCAAATACATTTGTCAAAAATCAAAATCATGGTATCAAATACATTGAATGTTTTACAGTTGAAACAAAAGTTTCAAATAATCAAATTTTAAAAAAATTTCAGCCGTTCCAAAAAAATAAATAGGTAGTTGAGTTCTGATTCATTTTGTTACTAAAAATGGATGAGGAAACTTAGTATCAAATGCTTGACAATCCTTGGAAGAGCTTATTTATTATTTCGTGATAAATCTAGTAAACGAACAAATAAGAGATCTTTACGAAAATGTTCTTGGTGTTCCTTTATCCTCCGCTCTCCAGCTGCTAGGGTTAATGCCGGTGTGGAGGTGTTGGTACAGAGTAATATGATAATGTTCATATGGTGGTGTAGGTACAGACTAAACAGTAAAATGAACGCTCAGTAATCAATCCAAGCCTGCCAACCAACCTCCAAGTGATGATACGCATATAAAGCCGTATCAAATAAATCTTATTTCTTAATATGATTTATTAACAAAATACGGAGTATCAAATAAAGCCCTCGAACAGGACCCGCACCAAGGTACAGGACGAGATTAAGTGGACTATCTAAAAAAAAAGTGACAAAACAATTTTCATAAGTATAAATCATGAAAACTTATTCACAAAGTTCATAAATCTTATTTCTTTTAACTCTAAATGAAACTTGAATTTTTAACATTTTGATTGATAACCATTTCTAAAGCTAGTTTGGAAAATCGAAATATTCTTCCGTACGCCACAATAGTTTCTGTCATTTCTTATGGTCCATGCGAGAATATATGCACATGGAGTTATTGGCAAGTGGTGTAAGCCGATGTATCAATTTAAGGAGAATCAACCAGGTGTTTTAAACATTTTTATTTAGATGCATATCTATATATTTATATAAAGCTTTAAAATGATGGTGTTATCATTTCACTAATTACTCTTTAATTTTTATAATAATAATGTCTTTATTTTATATTAATATTAATTCTAATTAAAAAGGATACAAAATAAAAATAAATAAATGCCGATAATATATAAATGCTGATTTGGAAGGAAAAAATAAGTGCTAAAAATATCATTATAAATATATATCTCCGAGCATCTCCACCATAAACTCTTTTTCTCAATCTGTACAAACATTTATGTGACGATCGCTCCAAATCCATATGGACGAACACGTCATTCATCGATTTCATTGCGAGGTATTTGACCTCTATATGATACGTTTTGTAAACATTGCATTCTTTTAAAAAGGCACACCATAAATGAATATTAAAATCATAGGTTTTTGACAGCTGATGATTTCTACATATAGACAATCACCTTAAATAATAGTTTACAATAGTACTTCCGTTGACAATGCAGTCAAAATAAGATACATGGTGATGATTTGGTGAATGCAACGTTTCCTTGAAAAA